>NW_027011357.1:137493-240141 GCF_036934945.1 Oncorhynchus masou masou | reverse complement strand
GTGTTATTGTGTGTTACTGTGTGTTACTGTGTGTTATTGTGTGTTACTGTGTGTTATTGTGTGTTACTGTGTGTTATTGTGTGTTATTGTGTGTTATTGCATGTGTGTTATTGTGTGTTATTGCGTGTTATTGTGTGTGTGTGTTATTGTTTGTGTGTTATTGCGTGTTATAGTGTGTTACTGTGTGTTACTGTGTGTTATTGTGTGTTACTGTGTGTGTTATTGTGTGTTATTGTGTGTTATTGTGTGTTAATGTGTGTTACTGTGTGTGTTATTGTGTGTTACTGTGTGTTATTGTGTGTGTGTGTTATTGTGTGTTATTGTGTGTTATTGTGTGTTACTGTGTGTTATTGTGTGTTATTGTGTGTTACTGTGTGTTACTGTGTGTTATTGTGTGTTACTGTGTGTTATTGTGTGTTACTGTGTGTTACTGTGTGTTATTGTGTGTGTTATTGTGTGTTATTGTGTGTGTGTTATTGCATGTTATTGTGTGTTACTGTGTGTTATTGTGTGTTATTGCATGTGTGTTATTGCATGTGTGTTATTGTGTGTTATTGTTTGTGTGTTACTGCATGTTATTGTGTGTGTGTGTTATTGCATGTGTGTTATTGTGTGTTATTGTGTGTTATTGCTTGTGTGTTATTGTGTGTTATTGTGTGTGTGTGTTATTGTGTGTGTGTTATTGTGTGTTATTGTGTGTGTGTATTGTGTGTGTGTGTTATTTTGTGGGTGTGTTATTGTGTGTTATTGTGTGTGTTATTGTGTGTGTGTGTGTTATTGTGTGTTATTGTGTGTGTGTGTTATTGTGTGTGTGTGTTATTGTGTGTGTGTGTGTTATTGCATGTTATTGTGCGTGTGTTATTGTGTGTTATTGTTTGTGTGTTACTGCATGTTATTGTGTGTGTGTGTTATTGCATGTGTGTTATTGTGTGTTATTGTGTGTTATTGTGTGTGTTATTGTGTGTTATTGTGTGTGTGTGTTATTGTGTGTGTGTTATTGTGTGTTATTGTGTGTGTGCGTTATTGTGTGTGTGTGTTATTTTGTGGGTGTGTTATTGTGTGTTATTGTGTGTGTTATTGTGTGTGTGTGTGTTATTGTGTGTTATTGTGTGTGTGTGTTATTGTGTGTGTGTGTTATTGTGTGTGTGTGTGTTATTGTGTGTGTGTGTGTTATTGTGTGTGTGTGTGTTATTGTGTGTGTGTGTGTTATTGTGTGTGTTATTGTGTGTGTGTGTGTTATTGTGTGTGTTATTGTGTGTGTTATTGTGTGTGTGTGTTATTGTGTGTTATTGTGTGTGTTATTGTGTGTTGTTTCTCCCCTACCTGGCTTGACGTCCTCTGAGCAGCAGGCCAGAACACAGTCTCTCTCTGATTGGGTGACTCTGGAGTCCATGACGGTGGTCGGTCGGACCAGCGCCTGGCGGACATTCACTATGGCGTTCTGATGCTGTCGGGAGAAACACGTCTCCGCGTCCGATCCCGAGACGGGGCCGGCGGCCGCCAGCATCAACATGGCGGCCAGGAGGAGCGGCGATGACACCCTAGAGGGGAGGATACGGGTCACGGAGGGGAACATGATGATGTCACAGTGACGTCACAGGTCCACGGGGCTCTGGTTGGTTGAACACACGCCACGCTCTCAGGGTCGACGGCAGGGTGGTGGGCAGATTCAGACACTCCTGTAGAGGGTAAAGGGCAGGGGTCAGGGGCCAGACACTCCTGTATAGGGTAGTAGGAAGGGGACAGGGGTCAGAAACTCCTGTAGAGGGAAGGGGACAGGGGTCAGAACTCCTGTAGAGGGCAGGGGACAGGGGTCAGAACTCCTGTAGAGGGCAGGGGACAGGGGTCAGAACTCCTGTAGAGGGCAGGGGACAGGGGTCAGAACTCCTGTAGAGGGCAGGGGACAGGGATCAGAACTCCTGTAGTAGGAAGGGGACAGGGGTCAGAACTCCTGTAGAGGGCAGGGGACAGGGATCAGACACTCCTGTAGTAGGGTAGTAGGAAGGGGACAGGGGTCAGAACTCCTGTAGAGGGCAGTAGGACAGGGGTCAGAACTCCTGTAGAGGGCAGGGGACAGGGATCAGAACTCCTGTAGAGGGAGGGGACAGGGGTCAGAACTCCTGTAAGGGCAGGGGACAGGGGTCAGAACTCCTTCCAGTCTGTTCTAGGGGTCAGAAACTCCTGTAGCTTAGCATCCGGACATCAGACACTCCTGTAGTTTCTGCTTGGGACAGGGTCAGAGACTCCTGTCAGATTTGCCAAAGGAAGGGGACAGGGAGCTCAGACACTCCTTTTGTGTGGGAGGGGAAGGGGTCAGACACTTTGTTGGGCAAGTGGGACAGGGGACATACACTCCTGTAAAAAATCAGATCGGATGGACAGGGGTCAGACACTCCTGCATTAAAATCACTGGGCAAGGGTCAGAACTCCTGTAGAACAGTACATTGTCAGACACTCCTGTATGGGCCAGGGGTCAGAACTCCTGTAGAGGGCAGGGGACAGTGCCAAGATGGGTTTATGGTGGGGCATAGACAGGGGTCAAACATGTAGATGAAGGGGACTCTTGGTAAATCCTGTAGACGGAAGCTTATCATTCTATCAAACTTCCCTTAGAGATCGAGGGTCAATGGGGTCAGGGGTCAGAAGTCTCCTGTCAGGATGGTAGTAGGACTCTCTTTCAGACACTCCTGTAGAGGGCCGGGGACAGGGTCTGACACTCCTGTAGAGGGTAAGCAGGAGATCAGGGCCAGACACTCCTGTAGAGGGCAGGAGACAGGGCCAGAACTCCTGTAGAGGGCAGGGGACAGGGCCTGGTCCTGGAGTAAGGGACAGGCAGGGACAGGGTCAGAACTCCTGTAGTAGGGCAGGAGATCTAGGGCCTGGTCCTGTAGTAGGCAGGGGATCAGGGCAGAACTCCTGTAGTAGGGCAGGAGATCAGAACTCCTGGTAGGTAGGGAGACAGGGGTCAGAACTCCTGTAGAGGGCAGGAGATCAGAACTCCTGGTCTGGAGGACAGGGAGATCAGGGCCTGGTCTGGAGTAAGGGGACAGGAGATCCTGTAGGGCCTGGTCCTGTAGAGGGAGTGTCTGCTCCTTGAAAGCTCCATCTCTAGCCTTTAGCCTGGTCTGGATGTTGCCTGTAATCCATGGCTTCTGGTTAGGATATGAGATCAGGGCCTGGTCACTGTAGGGACAGGAGATCATTGATGCAGTTATTAATGAAGCAGGTGACTCCGTGGGGAACTCTAAGTGTTATCGGATGAGTCCTAGGACATCAGGGCCTGGTCTGGAGTTAGCATCCGAGATCCAGGGCCACTTGAGTTTCTGCTTGTAAGCAGGAGATCAGGGCCTGGTCTGCCAAAGGGAAGCAGGAGATCAGGGCCTGGTCAAAGGAGATCAGGGCCTGGTCTGGAGTAAGCAGGAGATCAGGGCCTGGTTTGGAAAGGAGAAGGCAAAGGAGATCTTTTGGTCTGGAGTAAGCAGGAGATCCAGGGCCTTGTCTGCCTCAAGTGGCATCAGGGGATGGTCTGGAAAAAATCAGATCGGATGGATTTCAGGGCCCTGCATTAAAATCACTGGGCAAGAAAAAGGCCTGGTCTGAACAGTACATTGTCTTGTTTACTTATGGCCCTGTTCAGCTCTTTGAGTAAGTCTCAGTGAGATCAGGGTTTGGTCTGGGAATAGACAGCTATCAAACATATAGATGAACTGGTCTTGGTAAATAGTGAGATCAGGGCCTGGTCTTAAAACTTCCTCAACATTAGAGATCGAGGGCAATGGTCTATTTGCTTGTCGACGTAAGTCAGGATGACTTCGCTTGGCCTGGTCTTTCGCCACGCCACTTCCTCTTTCAGTCCCGGAGATCAGGGTCTGGTCTGGAGTAAGCAGGAGATCTAGGGCCTGGTCTGGAGTAAGCAGGAGATCTAGGGCCTGGTCTGGAGTAAGCAGGAGATCAGGGCCTGGTCTGGAGTAAGCAGGAGATCTAGGGCCTGGTCTGGAGTAAGCAGGAGATCTAGGGCCTGGTCTGCAGTAAGCAGGAGATCAGGGCCTGGTCTGGAGTAAGCAGGAGATCAGGGCCTGGTCCGGAGTAAGCAGGAGATCAGGGCCTGGTCTGCAGTAAGCAGGAGATCAGGGCCTGGTCTGGAGTAAGCAGGAGATCAGGGCCTGGTCCGGAGTAAGCAGGAGATCAGGGCCTGGTCTGCAGTAAGCAGGAGATCAGGGCCTGGTCTGGAGTAAGCAGGAGATCAGGGCCTGGTCCGGAGTAAGCAGGAGATCAGGGCCTGGTCTGGAGTAAGCAGGAGATCCAGGGCCTGGTCTGCAGTAAGCAGGAGATCAGGGCCTGGTCCGGAGTAAGCAGGAGATCAGGGCCTGGTCTGGAGTAAGCAGGAGATCAGGGCCTGGTCTGCAGTAAGCAGGAGATCAGGGCCTGGTCCGGAGTAAGCAGGAGATCAAGGGCCTGGTCCGGAGTAAGCAGGAGATCAGGGCCTGGTCTGGAGTAAGCAGGAGATCAGGGCCTGGTCTGGAGTAAGCAGGAGATCAGGGCCTGGTCCGGAGTAAGCAGGAGATCAAGGGCCTGGTCCGGAGTAAGCAGGAGATCAGGGTCTGGTCTGGAGTAAGCAGGAGATCAGGGCCTGGTCTGCAGTAAGCAGGAGATCAGGGCCTGGTCCGGAGTAAGCAGGAGATCAGGGCCTGGTCTGGAGTAAGCAGGAGATCAGGGCCTGGTCTGGAGTAAGCAGGAGATCTAGGGCCTGGTCTGGAGTAAGCAGATCCAGGGCCTGGTCTGGAGTAAGCAGGAGATCCAGGGCCTGGTCTGGAGTAAGCAGGAGATCCAGGGCCTGGTCTTGAGTAAGCAGGAGATCCAGGGCCTGGTCTGGAGTAAGCAGGAGATCTAGGGCCTGGTCTGGAGTAAGCAGGAGATTCAGGGCCTGGTCTGGAGTAAGCAGGAGATCTAGGGCCTGGTCTGGAGTAAGCAGGAGATCAGGGCCTGGTCCGGAGTAAGCAGGAGATCCAGGGCCTGGTCCGGAGTAAGCAGGAGATCCAAGGTCTGGTCAGGAGTAAGCAGGAGATCAGGGCCTGGTCCGGAGTAAGCAGGAGATCCAGGGCCTGGTCCGGAGTAAGCAGGAGATCAGGGCCTGGTCCGGAGAAAGCAGGAGATCTAGGGCCTGGTCTGGAGTAAGCAGGAGATCAAGGGCCTGGTCCGGAGTAAACAGGAGATCAGGGTCTGGTCTGGAGTAAGCAGGAGATCAGGGCCTGGTCTGGAGTAAGCAGGAGATCTAGGGCCTGGTCTGGAGTAAGCAGGAGATCAGGGCATGGTCTGGAGTAAGCAGGAGATCTAGGGCCTGGTCTGGAGTAAGCAGGAGATCAGGGCCTGGTTAAAGTAGAAACTGGCGACTCGTTGAAGTACAAACTGGCGACTCGTTGAAGTAGAAACGGGCGACTCGTTGAAGTAGAAACGGGTGACTCGTTGAAGTAGAAACGGGTGACTCGAGACTTGTTAATTGAATCCGACACGGTAGTTTTACATGATGAGATACAGAGACAGGAATGGTCTGCATCCCAAATAGCATCCCATTCCCTATTGGCCTTGGTCAAAAGTAGTGCCATTTGGTTTCAGCCTTGGTGAAGAGCCTGCTCTGAAAAGATCCTGGCTGGCAGTGGCTCAATTAGACAGTCTGCCAGCCTTTCACACAGCACTAAAGTAATCTCTCTCTCTCTCTCTCTGCTACCTCTCTCCCACTCCTCTTCCCCTCTCTCTCTGCTACCTCTACCCCCACTCCTCTTCCTCCTCTCTCTCTCTCTGCTACCTCTACCCCCACTCCTCTTCCTCCTTTCTCTCTCTCTCTGCTACCTCTACCCCCATTCCTCTTCCTCCTTTCTCTCTCTCTCTGCTACCTCTACCCCCACTCCTCTTCCTCCTTTCTCTCTCTCTCTGCTACCTCTACCCCCCCACTCCTCTTCCTCCTTTCTCTCTCTCTCTGCTACCTCTACCCCCCTCTTCCTCCTTTCTCTTCCTCCTACCTCTCTCTCTCCTTTCTCTCTCTACCTCTACCCCCACTCCCTCTCTTCTGCTCCTCCCCCACTCCTCTTCCTCCTCTCTGCTCTGCTACCTCTACCCCCACTCCTCTTCCTCCTTTCTCTCTCTCTCTGCTACCTCTACCCCCTCACTCCTCTTCCTCCTCTCTCTCTCTCTGCTACCTCTACCCCCTCCTCTCCTCCTTTCTCTCTCCTCTTACCCCCACTCCTCTTCCTCCTTTCTCTCTCTCTCTGCTACCTCTACCCCCACTCCTCTTCCTCCTTTCTCTCTCTCTCTGCTACCTCTACCCCCACTCCTCTTCCTCCTTTCTCTCTCTCTCTGCTCCTCTTCCTCCTTTCTCCTCTCTGCTACCTCTACCCCCACCCCCACCCTCTTCCTCCTCTTCCTCCTTTCTCTCTCTCTCTGCTACCTTTACCCCCACTCCTCTTCCTCCTTTCTCTCTCTGCTACCTCTACCCCCACTCCTCTTCCTCCTTTCTCTCTCTCTCTGCTACCTCTACCCCCCTCTTCCTCCTTCCTCTCTCTCTCTCTGCTACCTCTACCCCCACTCCTCTTCCTCCTTTCTCTCTCTCTCTGCTACCTCTACCCCCACTCCTCTTCCTCCTCTCTCTCTCTCTGCTACCTCTATAGGCCCACTCCTCTTCCTCCTTTCTCTCTCTCTCTGCCACTCCTCTTCCTCCTTTCTCTCTCTCTCTGCTACCTTTACTACCCCCCCCACTCCTCTTCCTCTTCCTCTCTCTGCTACCTCTACCCCCACTCTCCTCTACCCCCACTCCTCTTCCTCCTTTCTCTCTCTCTCTGCTACCTCTACCCCCACTCCTCTTCCTCCTCTCTCTCTCTCTGCTACCTCTACCCCCACTCCTCTTCCTCCTTTCTCTCTCTCTCTGCTACCTCTACCCCCACTCCTCTTCCTCCTCTCTCTCTCTCTCTGCTACCTCTACCCCCACTCCTCTTCCTCCTCTCTCTCTCTCTCTGCTACCTCTACCCCCACTCCTCTTCCTCCTCTCTCTGTCGCTCTCTATTTTATTTGAAGGGTTCAAAGAACACTGTTATCAGGTTGACTCAAGAGTCAAGCCTATTTCTATGTAAAACCATAAAACATGCTGTACTCCACAACCCCAGTTCTGCCTGCCACTAAACCAAGCCCAGTTCTGCCTGCCACTAAACCAAGCCCAGTTCTGCCTGCCACTAAACCAAGCCCAGTTCTGCCTGCCACTAAACCAAGCCCAGTTCTGCCTGCCACTAAACCAAGCCCAGTTCTGCCTGCCACTAAACCAAGCCCAGTTCTGCCACTAAACCACGCCCAGTTCTGCCACTAAACCAACCAGACGAATGGTTATGAAACGGACTACACAGCATAAAGACAAACAACGCCAAACACATGAACCAAGAAAAACAAGAAGAAATGTATTCTACTTCTCTCCAACAAAGGCCTTGTTAAGTCACTACGAGCTTTAAAAAAAGAAGAAAGTCACTGTTTTACCACCAAGCCTTTAAGAGGAAACGTGACAGAGAGAACCAAGCTGTAGGTCCATAACTAAAAAACAACGTCCCCTAAAAATAGTCCAGCAGACCCCAATCTGTCTAGGAGACGACTGAGGGAGCAGACGATGCTTCTGTTGCCTCTGTCATTT
This sequence comes from Oncorhynchus masou masou, assembly GCF_036934945.1. NCBI lineage: Eukaryota > Metazoa > Chordata > Actinopteri > Salmoniformes > Salmonidae > Oncorhynchus > Oncorhynchus masou. The sequence goes on along the minus strand of NW_027011357.1, from coordinate 232,475 downwards.
TAAGAGGAAGAACAGAGTTAATAAGAACAGAACAGAGTTAAAAATAAGAACAGAACAGAGTTAACAATAAGAACAGAACAGAGTTAATAAGAACAAAACAGAGTTAACAATAAGAACAGAACAGAGTTAACAATAAGAACAGAGTTAACAATAAGAACAGAACAGAGTTAACAATAAGAACAGAACAAGTTAACAATAAGAACAGAACAGAGTTAACAATAAGAACAGAACAGAGTTAACAATAAGAACAGAACAGAGTTAACAATAAGAACAGAACAGAGTTAACAATAAGAACAGAACAGAGTTAACAATAAGAACAGAACAGAGTTAACAATAAGAACAGAACAGAGTTAACAATAAGAACAGAACAGAGTTAACAATAAGAACAGAACAGAGTTAACAATAAGAACAGAACAGAGTTAACAATAAGAACAGAACAGAGTTAACAATAAGAACAGAACAGAGTTAACAATAAGAACAGAACAGAGTTAACAATAAGAACAGAACAGAGTTAACAATAAGAACAGAACAGAGTTAACAATAAGAACAGAACAGAGTTAATAAGAACAGAATGGCCCTGTTTAACAAAAACTAAAACAGAACAGAGTTAACAATAAGAACAGAACAGAGTTAACAATAAGAATAGAACCTGTATATCACAATAGAGTTAACCCCTAAGAACAGAATGGCCCTGTTTATGACCAAAAACTAAAACGGGTCTTCCACCATCCGTATATCACAATATAACCCCTACTGTGGCTCTAATAGGCACGTCAGGACTATAGGCCCCTATAATATAACCCCTATACCAACGGGTTGATAGGCCTGTATATCACAATATAACCCCTATACCAACGGGTTGATAGGCCTGTATATCACAATATAACCCCTATACCAACGGGTTGATAGGCCTGTATATCACAATATAACCCCTATACCAACGGGTTGATAGGCCTGTATATCACAATATAACCCCTATACCAACGGGTTGATAGGCCTGTATATCACAATATAACCCCTATACCAACGGGTTGATAGGCCTGTATATCACAATATAACCCCTATACCAACGGGTTGATAGGCCTGTATATCACAATATAACCCCTATACCAACGGGTTGATAGGCCTGTATATCACAATATAACCCCTATACCAACGGGTTGATAGGCCTGTATATCACAATATAACCCCTATACCAACGGGTTGATAGGCCTGTATATCACAATATAACCCCTATACCAACGGGTTGATAGGCCTGTATATCACAATATAACCCCTATACCAACGGGTTGATAGGCCTGTATATCACAATATAACCCCTATACCAACGGGTTGATAGGCCTGTATATCACAATATAACCCCTATACCAACGGGTTGATAGGCCTGTATATCACAATATAACCCCTATACCAACGGGTTGATAGGCCTGTATATCACAATATAACCCCTATACCAACGGGTTGATAGGCCTGTATATCACAATATAACCCCTATACCAACGGGTTGATAGGCCTGTATATCACAATATAACCCCTATACCAACGGGTTGATAGGCCTGTATATCACAATATAACCCCTATACCAACGGGTTGATAGGCCTGTATATCACAATATAACCCCTATACCAACGGGTTGATAGGCCTGTATATCACAATATAACCCCTATACCAACGGGTTGATATAGGCCTGTATATCACAATATAACCCCTATACCAACGGGTTGATAGGCCTGTATATCACAATATAACCCCTATACCAACGGGTTGATAGGCCTGTATATCACAATATAACCCCTATACCAACGGGTTGATAGGCCTGTATATCACAATATAACCCCTATACCAACGGGTTGATAGGCCTGTATATCACAATATAACCCCTATACCAACGGGTTGATAGGCCTGTATATCACAATATAACCCCTATACCAACGGGTTGATAGGCCTGTATATCACAATATAACCCCTATACCAACGGGTTGATAGGCCTGTATATCACAATATAACCCCTATACCAACGGGTTGATAGGCCTGTATATCACAATATAACCCCTATACCAACGGGTTGATAGGCCTGTATATCACAATATAACCCCTATACCAACGGGTTGATAGGCCTGTATATCACAATATAACCCCTATACCAACGGGTTGATAGGCCTGTATATCACAATATAACCCCTATACCAACGGGTTGATAGGCCTGTATATCACAATATAACCCCTATACCAACGGGTTGATAGGCCTGTATATCACAATATAACCCCTATACCAACGGGTTGATAGGCCTGTATATCACAATATAACCCCTATACCAACGGGTTGATAGGCCTGTATATCACAATATAACCCCTATACCAACGGGTTGATAGGCCTGTATATCACAATATAACCCCTATACCAACGGGTTGATAGGCCTGTATATCACAATATAACCCCTATACCAACGGGTTGATAGGCCTGTATATCACAATATAACCCCTATACCAACGGGTTGATAGGCCTGTATATCACAATATAACCCCTATACCAACGGGTTGATAGGCCTGTATATCACAATATAACCCCTATACCAACGGGTTGATAGGCCTGTATATCACAATATAACCCCTATACCAACGGGTTGATAGGCCTGTATATCACAATATAACCCCTATACCAACGGGTTGATAGGCCTGTATATCACATAGGCCTGTATATCACAATATAACCCCTATACCAACGGGTTGATAGGCCTGTATATCACAATATAACCCCTATACCAACGGGTTGATAGGCCTGTATATCACAATATAACCCCTATACCAACGGGTTGATAGGCCTGTATATCACAATATAACCCCTATACCAACGGGTTGATAGGCCTGTATATCACAATATAACCCCTATACCAACGGGTTGATAGGCCTGTATATCACAATATAACCCCTATACCAACGGGTTGATAGGCCTGTATATCACAATATAACCCCTATACCAACGGGTTGATAGGCCTGTATATCACAATATAACCCCTATACCAACGGGTTGATAGGCCTGTATATCACAATATAACCCCTATACCAACGGGTTGATAGGCCTGTATATCACAATATAACCCCTATACCAACGGGTTGATAGGCCTGTATATCACAATATAACCCCTATACCAACGGGTTGATAGGCCTGTATATCACAATATATCCCCTATACCAACGGGTTGATAGGCCTGTATATCACAATATAACCCCTATACCAACGGGTTGATAGGCCTGTATATCACAATATAACCCCTATACCAACGGGTTGATAGGCCTGTATATCACAATATAACCCCTATACCAACGGGTTGATAGGCCTGTATATCACAATATAACCCCTATACCAACGGGTTGATAGGCCTGTATATCACAATATAACCCCTATACCAACGGGTTGATAGGCCTGTATATCACAATATAACCCCTATACCAACGGGTTGATAGGCCTGTATATCACAATATAACCCCTATACCAACGGGTTGATAGGCCTGTATATCACAATATATCCCCTATACCAACGGGTTGATAGGCCTGTATATCACAATATAACCCCTATACCAACGGGTTGATAGGCCTGTATATCACAATATAACCCCTATACCAACGGGTTGATAGGCCTGTATATCACAATATAACCCCTATACCAACGGGTTGATAGGCCTGTATATCACAATATAACCCCTATACCAACGGGTTGATAGGCCTGTATATCACAATATAACCCCTATACCAACGGGTTGATAGGCCTGTATATATAACACAATATAACCCCTATACCAACGGGTTGATAGGCCTGTATATCACAATATAACCCCTATACCAACGGGTTGATAGGCCTGTATATCACAATATAACCCCTATACCAACGGGTTGATAGGCCTGTATATCACAATATAACCCCTATACCAACGGGTTGATAGGCCTGTATATCACAATATAACCCCTATACCAACGGGTTGATAGGCCTGTATATCACAATATAACCCCTATACCAACGGGTTGATAGGCCTGTATATCACAATATAACCCCTATACCAACGGGTTGATAGGCCTATATATCACAATATAACCCCTATACCAACGGGTTGATAGGCCTGTATATCACAATATAACCCCTATACCAACGGGTTGATAGGCCTGTATATCACAATATAACCCCTATACCAACGGGTTGATAGGCCTGTATATCACAATATAACCCCTATACCAACGGGTTGATAGGCCTGTATATCACAATATAACCCCTATACCAACGGGTTGATAGGCCTGTATATCACAATATAACCCCTATACCAACGGGTTGATAGGCCTGTATATCACAATATAACCCCTATACCAACGGGTTGATAGGCCTGTATATCACAATATAACCCCTATACCAACGGGTTGATAGGCCTGTATATCACAATATAACCCCTATACCAACGGGTTGATAGGCCTGTATATCACAATATAACCCCTATACCAACGGGTTGATAGGCCTGTATATCACAATATAACCCCTATACCAACGGGTTGATAGGCCTGTATATCACAATATAACCCCTATACCAACGGGTTGATAGGCCTGTATATCACAATATAACCCCTATACCAACGGGTTGATAGGCCTGTATATCACAATATAACCCCTATACCAACGGGTTGATAGGCCTGTATATCACAATATAACCCCTATACCAACGTATAGGCCTCACAATATAACCCCTATACCAACGGGTTGATAGGCCTGTATATCACAATATAACCCCTATACCAACGGGTTGATAGGCCTGTATATCACAATATAACCCCTATACCAACGGGTTGATAGGCCTGTATATCACAATATAACCCCTATACCAACGGGTTGATAGGCCTGTATATCACAATATAACCCCTATACCAACGGGTTGATAGGCCTGTATATCACAATATAACCCCTTGATACCAACGGGTTGATAGGCCTGTATATCACAATATAACCCCTATACCAACGGGTTGATAGGCCTGTATATCACAATATAACCCCTATACCAACGGGTTGATAGGCCTGTATATCACAATATAACCCCTATACCAACGGGTTGATAGGCCTGTATATCACAATATAACCCCTATACCAACGGGTTGATAGGCCTGTATATCACAATATAACCCCTATACCAACGGGTTGATAGGCCTGTATATCACAATATAACCCCTATACCAACGGGTTGATAGGCCTGTATATCACAATATAACCCCTATACCAACGGGCTGATAGGCCTGTATATCACAATATAACCCCTATACCAACGGGTTGATAGGCCTGTATATCACAATATAACCCCTATACCAACGGGTTGATAGGCCTGTATATCACAATATAACCCCTATACCAACGGGTTGATAGGCCTGTATATCACAATATAACCCCTATACCAACGGGTTGATAGGCCTGTATATCACAATATAACCCCTATACCAACGGGTTGATAGGCCTGTATATCACAATATAACCCCTATACCAACGGGTTGATAGGCCTGTATATCACAATATAACCCCTATACCAACGGGTTGATAGGCCTGTATATCACAATATAACCCCTATACCAACGGGTTGATAGGCCTGTATATCACAATATAACCCCTATACCAACGGGCTGATAGGCCTGTATATCACAATATAACCCCTATACCAACGGGTTGATAGGTGCAAATCAATCCCAGAACAGCAGCAAAGGACCTTGTGAAGATACTGGAGGAAACAGGTACAAAAGTATCTATATTCACAGTAAAACCCCTATATCAACATAACCTGAAAGGTCAGATAGAAGCCACTGCTCCAAATCACAATAAAAAAGCCAGACTACGGTTTGTAACTGCACATGGGGACAAAGATTGTTATTTTTGGAGAGGTCCTCTGGTCTGATGAAACAAAAATATAACTATTTGGTCATAATGACCATCGTTATGTTTAGAGGAAAAACTGAGTTTAAATGTATTTGGCTATACCATACCGTTGGTATAGGGGTTGTATATAAATATTCCTACTTCAACTGTATGTACTTGGTGTGTAGCTCATACTCACCAAAATAGCAGGTCTTCCTCCATTAATATGTCTACAGGTCCACAGTTCAGCTTGGTCTCTGTTCCCCACACTTCACAATCCAGAATCACAATTCACAGTCCAGATCTCTCCTGTTCTCTTTCTCAGTCCAGGTCTCTCTCTCTATTCTCTCAGTCCAGGTCTCTCTCTTTCTCTCAGTCCAGGTCTCTCTTCTCTCAGTCCACGTCTCTCTCTCTCTTCTCTCAGTCCACCTCTCTCATCACAATCTTCCCTATCAGTCCAGGTCTCTCTCTCTTCCCTCAGTCCAGCCTGTCTCTTCCCCTTCAGTCCACGGGTCTCTCCTCCCAGCAGATTTGCTCCCTCCTTGTTTCCTGAAGAAGGAACAGTATCAGTCCTCCTGGTGTTATCTCCTCCAGCTCTGCTGCTATCTGATCACTGGGATTACCATGACTACTACAGGAGCTGTTAAGGAGGTCTGGGATTACCATGACTACTACAGGAGCTGTTAAGGAGGTCTGGGATTACCATGACTACTACAGGAGCTGTTATGGAGGTCTGGGATTACCATGACTACTACAGGATCTGCTAAGGAGGTCTGGGATTACCATGACTACTACAGGAGCTGTTAAGAAGGTCTGGGATTACCATGACTACTACAGGAGCAGTTAAGAAGGTCTGGGATTACCATGACTACTACAGGAGCTGTTAAGGAGGTCTGGGATTACCATGACTAAAACAGGAGCTGTTATGGAGGTCTGGGAGACATGATAACCCCATATACCAAGGGGTTGATAGGTCTGTATATCACAATATAACCCCTGTGATACCAACGGGTGTGGCCTGTATGTCACAGATAAGGAGCTGAAGGGTGGATAGAGAGATATCACAGATAGAACCCCTATACCAAAGGGGTTAAGAGAGGCCTGTATATCAGGAATATAAGGAGGTCTGGGATACCAACGGGTTGTGGCCTGTTATCATAATATAACAACTATTCTGCAGCTAGAGCTGATAGGCCTGGTATATCCAGGAGAACACCTATACCAGTTAGAGCCAGGAGGCACCGTACAGTAGAGCCAGGATACCGTACAGTTATAGGTCAGGAGACACAATATAACAGGAGCTAGAGCCAGGTTGATTACCGTACAGCTAGAGCCAGGAGGCACCGTTGAGGCTGTTAGGAGCCAGGAGACACCGTACAGGGCTTGAGCTGGGCCTGGTATAGGAGCAGGAGACACAATCCCTATACCAGCAGAGCCAGGAGGCACCGTACAGTTAGAGCCAGGAGACACAATATACCAGCTAGAGCCAGGGGCACCATGACTACTACAGGGCTGTTAGGCCTGGATACCGTCAGCTAAGCCATAACCCCCGTATTAGAGCCAGGAGACACCGTACAGTTGATAGGCCTGAGACACAATATAACAGCTAGAGCCAGGAGGCAACGTACAGCTAGAGCTGGGTCCTGGTTAGAGCCAGGAGACACCATACAGGAGCTGGGTCCTGGGATTACCATAGATATCCAGGAGACACCCCTATACAGCTAGAGCTGATAGGTCCTGGTTAGAGCCAGGAGACACCATACAGCTAGAGCTGGGTCCTGGTACAGAACAGGAAACACCATGTAACAGCTATAGCTGGGTCCTGGTTAGAGCACAGGAGACACCTATACAGGAGCTGAGCTGGGTCCTGGTATAGAGCAGACAATGTACCTATACCAGGAGGCACCGTACAGCTGGGATTACCAGGAGAAACCGTACTATTAGAGCTGGGTCCTGGTTATCACAATAAACACCGTATAGCAAGCTGGGTCCTGATAGGCCAGGTACATCACAATATAAGCCCTAGACACCGTACAGTTAGAGCCAGAAGACACCGTACAGCTAGAGCCAGGAGGCACCGTACAGCTAGAGCCAGGAGAAACCGTACAGTTAGAGCTGGGTCCTGGTTAGAGCCAGGAGACAACATACAGCTAGAGCTGGGTCCTGGTTAGAGCCAGGAGACACCGTACAGTTAGAGCCAGGAGGCACCGTACAGCTAGAGCTGGGTCCTGGTTAGAACCAGGAAACACCGTACAGCTAGAGCTGGGTCCTGGTTAGAGCCAGGAGACACCATACAGCTAGGGCTGGGTCCTGTTAGAGCCAGGAGAACCCCTATACAGCAGAGCTGGGTCCTGGTTAGAGCCAGGAGACACCGTATCACAATATAGAGCCAGGAGGCACCGTACAGTTAGAGCCAGGAGGCACCGTACAGCTAGAGCCAGGAGGCACCGTACAGTTAGAACCAGGAAACACCGTACAGCTAGAGCTGGGTCCTGGTTAGAACCAGGAAACACCGTACAGCTAGAGCTGGGTCCTGGTTAGAGCCAGGAGACACCATACAGCTAGAGCTGGGTCCTGGTTAGAGCCAGGAGACAACGTACAGCTAGAGCCAGGAGGCACCGTACAGCTAGAGCCAGGAGAAACCGTACAGTTAGAGCTGGGTCCTGGTTAGAGCCAGGAGACAACGTACAGCTAGAGCTGGGTCCTGGTTAGAGCCAGGAGACACCATACAGCTAGAGCTGGGTCCTGGTTAGAGCCAGGAGACAACGTACAGCTAGAGCTGGGTCCTGGTTAGAGCCAGGAAACACCGTACAGCTAGAGCTGGGTCCTGGTTAGAGCCAGGAGACACCATACAGCTAGAGCTGGGTCCTGGTTAGAGCCACTATTTATGTAAGGTCTTAGCCTGCATCCCAAATGATACCCTTGACCCTTTATAGTGCCCTGCTTCTGACCAAAGGCTGGTCAAGGCTGTGTACTATAAAGAGAATAGGGACCATTTGGGACCGTCTTATTCACGTTCTGTACGGTCGTCAGAGATGGTGGGGATAAAATCCAGCTGTATGCATAACAATCTCCTTCGCAGGACTGGGTTTCTATGCCTTAGTTTTCATGTGGCCGGTTTGTATTGACATTTTTTGCTGCAAAATAACTTCCCTTCAGGGACAATAAAGATATATTATTTCTGCTCTGTTCGATATACTACGCACACTGAGGTCAGGATGGGGGCAACGCACAGATACCCATAGACTTACAGTCATTGCGCTAACACTAGTTAGCATTGGCTAGCGAAACTACCTCTAACTTCCTTCATACTGGACATAAAAATCATATCAATTCATAATATCATATCATTCATAATATATTATACGAAATTGATGACAATCCACAAATGAATACATAGTTTACCATACGAAACGTAACATATCATACTAAATGGAGTTTATCGGATTATTTTTGTAAAGAACAATACGAAATGCTCTGAGACCGGGTTGACTTGTGTCTAATCTATTTGTTGCAGTTGAAAGTCACCGTGCCTGTCCCTTCCTTCTCCCCGGATAGACATAAATAACGGTCCACGGCCAGACCAGCATCACGCTACCCATCATCAACTGTATCCGAAGTACGACCACCTCGTGATGCAATCTTTATGAAATACGTCTTTTTCATTTAATACAACAACAACAAAAAACATGAGTTTACTATCTGTTGAGATATCACCCCCATCCCAGATACAACACGTAATACCTAAAAACATCCCATCCGTGTTGTAATATACAGGACATCAGCTGTGAGGTTATCCACCTACCTTGTCTGTGTGCTGGTCAAAGTAACCTAATAACTGGTGGTCGGGAAGTAGGCTAAGATTCCTACAAGCGTTTTCTGTTGATTAGACACATACGCAGTTTGTATTGTGGCCCATTCATTTCAACCAAGTAGTAGTTGTCTCTAGATGAGAATAGACGGATGATAACTGGCACACTGTCGGTAACCGATGCTGTTATCGGCTATAGGTCGTTGGTTCAGGAAACATTAACATCCACACCAGACAAGTGCACCATTGAAACGAGGTCCAGAGGACACATCATCCAGAGAGCCGCGTTGAGAACATTGCCGCGGAGTATGTTTTACATTCCCAAGCTGTTTCCAGGCTCTTCCTCGTCTGTCCGAGGAGGAGGAAGAGAGCACCTTGTCACCGTCCCTTTAAAACTGCGGCGCAAACCTTCGACAATGTGAAATAACCATCTTCATTCTCAGAAGAGGAAACACTAAAAATTGTATCCACAACAAACGTCAACAATAAAACGGGACGTCGGATGAGCTCTGGATATGTCTGTGGCCTACAGTAACGTTTGTAGCAGGAGCTATAACGTTTCCGGCAGCGACAGATCCTGGTTTCTCCAACCTGACCCATTTGATTCTTTGTCCTCAGAGCGACTAGCGGCAGTAAGTGGGAGGAACGTTCCCCGCTCTGCTCCCATACCAGCCAGCAGCACTATCTTTATCACACTTTGCCTTGGGTTTCACCCGAAATATCAACATCACAGAAGTAAAATAGCCCATTCGCTGCACACCTCAAATATATCATATCTCGACTCAGTAACTCGTAGTTACATAGTCAATCAAACATTTTATTTTCACAATTCACAAGGAACGGGTTTATTAATAATTGGGTAAACGAAACAGTCGATGAACCAGCCCAACTCCAAACTCTGAAATAACTCCCTGAATACACGATATATCTGCATGTCTCCTCGTACGTTTCAGTTATACTGCAAATCTACCATTCCAGCAGAGTCCTATAAACCAGCCTGTGGGGCTGTAGCACTGAGCCAGACAGAGACTAAGGTAGAGTCCTATAAACCAGCCTGTGGGGCTGTAGCACTGAGCCAGACAGAGACTAAGGTAGAGTCCTATAAACCAGCCTGTGGGGCTGTAGCACTGAGCCAGACAGAGACTAAGGTAGAGTCCTATAAACCAGCCTGTGGGGCTGTAGCACTGAGCCAGACAGAGACTAAGGTAGAGTCCTATAAACCAGCCTGGGGGCTGATAGCACTATCCAGACAGAGACTAAGGTAGAGTCCTATAAACCAGCCTGTGGGGCTGTAGCACTGAGCCAGACAGAGACTAAGGTAGATCACAATAAACCAGCCTGTGGGGCTGTAGCACTGAGCCAGACAGAGACTAAGGTAAGTCCTATAAACCAGCCTGTGGGGCTGTAGCACTAGCCAGACAGAGACTAAGGCCTAGAGTCCAATAAACCAGCCTGTGGGGCTGGGCACTGAGCCAGACAGAGACTAAGGTAGAGTCCTATAAACCAGCCTGTGGGGCTGTAGCACTGAGCCAGACAGAGACTAAGGTATAGTCCTATAAACCAGCCTGTGGGGCTGTAGCACTGAGCCAGACAGAGACTAAGGTAGAGTCCTATAAACCAGCCTGTGGGGCTGTAGCACTGAGCCAGACAGGACTAAGGTAGAGTCCTATAAACCAGCCTGTGGGGCTGTGGCACTGAGCCAGACAGAGACTAAGGTAGAGTCCTATAAACCAGCCTGTGGGGCTGTAGCACTGAGCCAGACAGAGACTAAGGTAGATATCCAATAAACCAGCCTGTGGGGCTGTAGCACTGAGCCAGACAGAGACTAATAGAGTCCTATAAACCAGCCTGTGGGGCTGTAGCACTGAGCCAGACAGAGACTAAGGTAGAGTCCTATAAACCAGCCTGTGGGGCTGTAGCACTGATTACAGACAGAGACTATAGAGTCCTATAAACCAGCCTGTGGGGCTGTAGCACTGAGCCAGACAGAGACTAAGGTAGAGTCCTATAAACCAGCCTGTGGGGCTGTAGCACTGAGCCAGACAGAGACTAAGGGAGCTCCTATAAACCAGCCTGTGGGGCTGTGGCACTGAGCCAGACAGAGACTAAGGTAGAGTCCTATAAACCAGCCTGTGGGGCTGTGGCACTGAGCCAGACAGAGACTAAGGTAGAGTCCTATAAACCAGCCTGTGGGGCTGTAGCACTGAGCCAGACAGAGACTAAGGTAGAGTCCTATAAACCAGCCTGTGGGGCTGTAGCACTGAGCCAGACAGAGACTAAGGTAGAGTCCTATAAACCAGCCTGTGGGGCTGTAGCACTGAGCCAGACAGAGACTAAGGTAGAGTCCTATAAACCAGCCTGTGGGGCTGTAGCACTGAGCCAGACAGAGACTAAGGTAGAGTCCTATAAACCAGCCTGTGGGGCTGTAGCACTGAGCCAGACAGAGACTAAGGTAGAGTCCTATAAACCAGCCTGTGGGGCTGTAGCACTGAGCCAGACAGAGACTAAGGTAGAGTCCTATAAACCAGCCTGTGGGGCTGTAGCACTGAGCCAGACAGAGACTAAGGTAGAGTCCAATAAACCAGCCTGTGGGGCTGTAGCACTGAGCCAGACTAAGGGACAGTCCAAAATGGCACCCTATTCCCTACATAGTGCACTACTACTACTATATAGTGCACTACTACTACTACATAGTGCACTACTACTACTACATAGTGCACTACTACTACTATATAGTGCACTACTCCTACTATATAGTGCACTACTACTACTACATAGTGCACTACTACTACTATATAGTGCACTACTACTACTATATAGTGCACTACTACTACTATATAGTGCACTACCACTACTATATAGTGCACTACTACTACTATATAGTGCACTACTACTACTATATAGTGCACTACTGTACTATATAGTGCACTACTACTACTATAGGCACTACTACTACTATATAGTGCACTACTTAGGATGCAGGTAATAGGATACCATTTGGGATGCAGGAAGACAGAGCGGTTCAGACTGGGCAGTGATGAACAATCTGTCATAACACCACTCAAATTAACCACTGAAGATACAGGAGCAATATTTATACAACTAGATTCTCCTGTCTGTATGTAGGCCAACCCTTCCCTGTTACATATCCTGTCTGTGTGTAGCTAGGCCAACCCTTCCCTGTTACATATCCTGTCTGTATGTAAGCCAACCCTTCCCTGTTACATATCCTGTCTGTATGTAGGCCAACCCTTCCCTGTTACATACCCTGTCTGTATGTAGGCCAACCCTTCCCTGTTACATATCCTGTCTGTATGTAGGCCAACCCTTTCCTGTTACATAGCTGTTGTCTGTGTTGCTAGGCCAACCCTTCCTGTTACATATCCTGTCTGTATGTAGGCCAACCCTTCCCTGTTACATATCCTGTCTGTGATTACCATGACTACCAGGACCCTTCCCTGTTACATATCCTGTCTGTTACCAGCTAGGCCAGGAGCTGTTACATATCCTGTCTGTATGTACCAACCCTTCCCTGTTACATATCCTGTCTGTGTGTTGCTAGGCCAACCCTTCCCTGTTACATATCCTGGGATTACCATGACTGTCTGTGTGTAACTAGGCCAACCCTTCCCTGTTACATATCCTGTCTGTGTGTAGCTAGGCCAACCCTTCCCTGTTACATATCCTGTCTGTATGTAGGCCAACCCTTCCCTGTTACATATCCTGTCTGGTGTAGGCCAAGGTCTTCCCTGTTACATACCCTGTCTGTGTGTAGGCCAACCCTTCCCTGTTACATATCCTGTCTGTATGTGGCCATTCCCTGTTACATATCCTGTCTGTGTGTAGCTAGGCCAACCCTTCCTGTTACATATCCTGTCTGTATGTAGGCCAACCCTTCCCTGTTACATATCCTGTCTGTATTACCATGTTACATACCCTGTCTAGGAGTGTTGCTAGGCCAACCCTTCCCTGTTACATATCCTGTCTGTATGTAGGCCAACCCTTCCCTGTTACATACCCTGTCTGTATGTCTGGGATTACATTCCCTGTTACATATCCTGTCTGTTAAGGAACCCTTCCCTGTTACATATCCTGTCTGTATGTAGGCCAACCCTTCCCTGTTACATACCCTGTCTGTATGTAGGCCAACCCTTCCCTGTTACATATCCTGTCTGTATGTAGGCCAACCCTTTCCTGTTACATACCCTGTCTATGTGTTGCTAGGCCAACCCTTCCCTGTTACATATCCTGTCTGTATGTAGGCCAACCCTTCCCTGTTACATACCCTGTCTGTGTGTAGCTAGGCCAACCCTTCCCTGTTACATATCCTGTCTGTGTGTAGCTAGGCCAACCCTTCCCTGTTACATATCCTGTCTGTATGTAGGCCAACCCTTCCCTGTTACATATCCTGTCTGTGTGTTGCTAGGCCAACCTTCCCTGTTACATATCCTGTCTGTGCTGTTAACTAGGCCAACCTTCCCTGTTACATATCCTGTCTGTGTAGCTAGGCCAACCCTTCCCTGTTACATATCCTGTCTGTATGTAGGCCAACCCTTCCCTGTTACATATCCTGTCTGTGTGTAGGCTGGGATTAACCCTTCCCTGTTACATACCCTGTCTGTTGTAGGCCAACCCTTCCCTGTTACATATCCTGTCTGTATGTAGGCCAACCCTTCCCTGTTACATATCCTGTCTGTGTGTAGCTAGGCCAACCCTTCCCTGTTACATATCCTGTCTGTATGTAGGCCAACCCTTCCCTGTTACATATCCTGTCTGTATGTAGGCCAACCCTTTCCTGTTACATACCCTGTCTATGTGTTGCTATTACCAACCCTTCCCTGTTACATATCCTGTCTGTATGTAGGCCAACCCTTCCCTGTTACATACCCTGTCTGTGTGTAGCTAGGCCAACCCTTCCCTGTTACATATCCTGTCTGTGTGTAGCTAGGCCAACCCTTCCCTGTTACATATCCTGTCTGTATGTAGGCCAACCCTTCCCTGTTACATATCCTGTCTGTGTGTTGCTAGGCCAACCCTTCCCTGTTACATATCCTGTCTGTGTGTAACTAGGCCAACCCTTCCCTGTTACATATCCTGTCTGTGTGTAGCTAGGCCAACCCTTCCCTGTTACATATCCTGTCTGTATGTAGGCCAACCCTTCCCTGTTACATATCCTGTCTGTGTGTAGGCCAACCCTTCCCTGTTACATACCCTGTCTGTGTGTAGGCCAACCCTTCCCTGTTACATATCCTGTCTGTATGTAGGCCAACCCTTCCCTGTTACATATCCTGTCTGTGTGTAGCTAGGCCAACCCTTCCCTGTTACATATCCTGTCTGTATGTAGGCCAACCCTTCCCTGTTACATATCCTGTCTGTGTGTAGCTAGGCCAACCCTTCCCTGTTACATATCCTGTCTGTATGCAGGCCAACCCTTCCCTGTTACATATCCTGTCTGTGTGTAGCTAGGCCAACCCTTCCCTGTTACATACCCTGTCTGTATGTAGGCCAACCCAACCCTTTCCTGTTACATACCCTGTCTTTGTGTAGCTAGGCCAACCCAACCCTTTCCTGTTACATACCCTGTCTGTGTGTTGCTAGGCCAACCCTTTCCTGTTACATACCCTGTCTGTGTGTTGCTAGGCCAACCCTTTCCTGTTACATATCCTGTCTGTGTGTTGCTAGGCCAACCCTTTCCTGTTACATATCCTGTCTGTGTGTTGCTAGGCCAACCCAACCCTTTCCTGTTACATATCCTGTCTGTATGTAGGCCAACCCTTTCCTGTTACATATCCTGTCTGTGTGTTGCTAGGCCAACCCTTCCCTGTTACATATCCAGTCTGTATGTAGGCCAACCCTTCCCTGTTACATACCCTGTCTGTGTATAGCTAGGCCAACCCAACCCTTTCATGATACATATCCTGTCTGTATGTAGGCCAACTCTTTCCTGTTACATACCCTGTCTGTGTGTAGCTAGGCCAACCCTTCCCTGTTACATATCCTGTCTGTATGTAGCTAGGCCAACCCTTCCCTGTTACATATCCTGTCTGTATGTAGCTAGGCCAACCCTTCCCTGTTACATATCCTGTCTGTATGTAGCTAGGCCAACCCTTCCCTGTTACATATCCTGTCTGTGTGTAGCTAGGCCAACCCAACCCTTTCATGATACATATCCTGTCTGTATGTAGGCCAACCCTTTCCTGTTACATACCCTGTCTGTGTGTAGCTAGGCCAACCCTTCCCTGTTACATATCCTGTCTGTATGTAGGCCAACCCTTCCCTGTTACATATCCTGTCTGTATGTAGCTAGGCCAACCCTTCCCTGTTACATATCCTGTCTGTATGTAGCTAGGCCAACCCTTCCCTGTTTCATATCCTGTCTGTGTGTAGCTAGGCCAACCCAACCCTTTCCTGTTACATTTCCTGTCTGTGTGTAACTAGGCCAACCCTTCCCTGTTACATATCCTGTCTGTATGTAGGCCAACCCTTCCCTGTTAGATATCCTGTCTGTGTGTTGCTAGGCCAACCCTTCCCTGTTACATATCCTGTCTGTGTGTAACTAGGCCAACCCTTCCCTGTTACATATCCTGTCTGTGTGTAGCTAGGCCAACCCTTCCCTGTTACATATCCTGTCTGTATGTAGGCCAACCCTTCCCTGTTACATATCCTGTCTGTGTGTAGCTAGGCCAACCCTTCCCTGTTACATACCCTGTCTGTATGTAGGCCAACCCAACCCTTTCCTGTTACATACCCTGTCTGTGTGTAGCTAGGCCAACCCAACCCTTTCCTGTTACATATCCTGTCTGTGTGTTGCTAGGCCAACCCTTTCCTGTTACATATCCTGTCTGTGTGTTGCTAGGCCAACCCTTTCCTGTTACATATCCTGTCTGTGTGTTCCTAGGCCAACCCAACCCTTTCCTGTTACATATCCTGTCTGTATGTAGGCCAACCCTTTCCTGTTACATATCCTGTCTGTGTGTTGCTAGGCAAACCCTTCCCTGTTACATATCCAGTCTGTATGTAGGCCAACCCTTCCCTGTTACATACCCTGTCTGTGTATAGCTAGGCCAACCCAACCCTTTCATGATACATATCCTGTCTGTATGTAGGCCAACCCTTTCCTGTTACATACCCTGTCTGTGTGTAGCTAGGCCAACCCTTCCCTGTTACATATCCTGTCTGTATGTAGCTAGGCCAACCCTTCCCTGTTACATATCCTGTCTGTATGTAGCTAGGCCAACCCTTCCCTGTTACATATCCTGTCTGTATGTAGCTAGGCCAACCCTTCCCTGTTACATATCCTGTCTGTATGTAGCTAGGCCAACCCTTCCCTGTTACATATCCTGTCTGTGTGTAGCTAGGCCAACCCAACCCTTTCCTGTTACATATCCTGTCTGTGTGTAGCTAGGCCAACCCTTCCCTGTTACATATCCTGTCTGTATGTAGGCCAACCCTTCCCTGTTACATATCCTGTCTGTGTGTTGCTAGGCCAACCCTTTCCTGTTACATATCCTGTCTGTGTGTTGCTAGGCCAACCCTTTCCTGTTACATATCCTGTCTGTGTGTTGCTAGGCCAACCCTTCCCTGTTACATATCCAGTCTGTATGTAGGCCAACCCTTCCCTGTTACATATCCTGTCTATGTGTTGCTAGGCCAACCCTTCCCTGTTACATACCCTGTCTGTGTGTAGCTAGGCCAACCCAACCCTTTCATGATACATATCCTGTCTGTATGTAGGCCAACCCTTTCCTGTTACATACCCTGTCTGTGTGTAGCTAGGCCAACCCTTCCCTGTTACATATCCTGTCTGTATGTAGGCCAACCCTTCCCTGTTACATATCCTGTCTATGTGTTGCTAGGCCAACCCTTCCCTGTTACATATCCTGTCTATGTGTTGCTAGGCCAACCCTTCCCTGTTACATACCCTGTCTGTATGTACTAGAGCCAACACAACCCTTTCCTGTTACATACCCTGTCTGTGTGTAGACTAGAGACTAAGGTCCAGTTCCTGTTAATACCCTGTCTGTGTGTAGCTAGGCCAACCCAACCCTTTCCTGTTACATATCCTGTCTGTGTGTTGCTAGGCCAACCAGACAGAGACTACATATACTGTCTGTGTGTTGCTAGGCCAACCCTTTCCTGTTACATATCCTGTCTGTGTGTTGCTAGGCCAACCCTTCCCTGTTACATATCCAGTCTGTATGTAGGCCAACCCTTTCCTGTTACATATCCTGTCTATGTGTTGCTAGGCCAATCCTTCCCTGTTACATATCCTGTCTGTGTGTAGCTAGGCCAACCCAACCCTTCCCTGTTACATATCCTGTCTGTGTGTTGCTAGGCCAACCCTTTCCTGTTACATATCCTGTCTGTGTGTTGCTAGGCCAACCCTTTCCTGTTACATATCCTGTCTGTGTGTTGCTAGGCCAACCGTTTCCTGTTACATATCCTGTCTGTGTGTTGCTAGGCCAACCCTTCCCTGTTACATATCCAGTCTGTATGTAGGCCAACCCTTCCCTGTTACATACCCTGTCTGTGTGTAGCTAGGCCAACCCAACCCTTTCATGATACATATCCTGTCTGTATGTAGGCCAACCCTTTCCTGTTACATACCCTGTCTGTGTGTAGCTAGGCCAACCCTTCCCTGTTACATATCCTGTCTGTATGTAGGCCAACCCTTCCCTGTTACATATCCTGTCTGTATGTAGCTAGGCCAACCCTTCCCTGTTACATATCCTGTCTGTATGTAGCTAGGCCAACCCTTCCCTGTTACATATCCTGTCTGTGTGTAGCTAGGCCAACCCAACCCTTTCCTGTTACATATCCTGTCTGTGTGTAACTAGGCCAACTCTTCCCTGTTACATATCCTGTCTGTATGTAGGCCAACCCTTCCCTGTTACATATCCTGTCTGTGTGTTGCTAGGCCAACCCTTTCCTGTTACATATCCTGTCTGTGTGTTGCTATGCCAACCCTTTCCTGTTACATATCCTGTCTGTGTGTTGCTAGGCCAACCCTTCCCTGTTACATATCCTGTCTGTATGTAGGCCAACCCTTTCCTGTTACATATCCTGTCTATGTGTTGCTAGGCCAACCCTTCCCTGTTACATATCCTGTCTGTGTGTAGGCCAACCCTTCCCTGTTACATATCCTGTCTGTATGTAGGCCAACCCTTCCCTGTTACATACCCTGTCTGTGTGTAGCTAGGCCAACCCAACCCTTTCATGATACATATCCTGTCTGTATGTAGGCCAACCCTTCCCTGTTACATATCCTGTCTATGTGTTGCTAGGCCAACCCTTTCCTGTTACATATCCTGTCTATGTGTTGCTAGGCCAACCCTTCCCTGTTACATATCCTGTCTATGTGTTGCTAGGCCAACCCTTCCCTGTTACATACCCTCTCTGTGTGTAGCTAGGCCAACCCAACCCTTTCCTGTTACATACCCTGTCTGTGTGTAGCTAGGCCAACCCAACCCTTTCCTGTTACATATCCTGTCTGTGTGTTGCTAGGCCAACCCTTTCCTGTTACATATCCTGTCTGTGTGTTGCTAGGCCAACCCTTTCCTGTTACATATCCTGTCTGTGTGTTGCTAGGCCAACCCTTTCCTGTTACATATCCTGTCTGTGTGTTGCTAGGCCAACCCTTCCCTGTTACATATCCAGTCTGTATGTAGGCCAACCCTTTCCTGTTACATATCCTGTCTATGTGTTGCTAGGCCAACCCTTCCCTGTTACATATCCTGTCTGTGTGTAGCTAGGCCAACCCAACCCTTCCCTGTTACATATCCTGTCTGTGTGTAACTAGGCCAACCCTTCCCTGTTACATATCCTGTCTGTGTGTAGCTAGGCCAACCCTTTCCTGTTACATACCCTGTCTGTGTGTAGCTAGGCCAACCCAACCCTTCCCTGTTACATATCCTGTCTGTGTGTAGCTAGGCCAACCCTTTCCTGTTACATATCCGGTCTGTGTAGCTAGGCCAACCCAACCCTTCCCTGTTACATATCCTGTCTGTGTGTTGCTAGGCCAACCCAACCCTTCCCTGTTACATATCCTGTCTGTGTGTAGGCCAACCCTTTACTGTTACATATCCGGTCTGTGTAGCTAGGCCAACCCTTCCCTGTTACATATCCGGTCTGTGTAGCTAGGCCAACCCTTTCCTGTTACATATCCTGTCTGTGTGTAGGCCAACCCTTCCCTGTTACATATCCGGTCTGTGTAGCTAGGCCAACCCTTTCCTGTTACATATCCTGTCTGTGTAGCTAGGCCAACCCAACCCTGTGTTGCTAGGGCTGAAATACTAACCTTTTAGTATTAATGTGCATGTTATTTCCCACTGCACTGCAGTTCATATTTACATGTTTACAGGTCACCTTGGTTTACCTACAGGTATGAACAGGTCACCTTGGTTTACCTACAGGTATGAACAGGTCACCTTGGTTTATCTACAGGTATGAACAGGTCACCTTGGTTTACCTACAGGTATGAACAGGTCACCTTAGTTTACCTACAGGTGTGAACAGTTCACCTTGGTTTATCTACAGGTATGAACAGGTCACCTTGGTTTATCTACAGGTATGAACAGGTCACCTTGGTTTACCTACAGGTGTGAACAGGTCACCTTGGTTTATCTACAGGTATGAACAGGTCACCTTGGTTTATCTACAGGTATGAACAGGTCACCTTGGTTTACCTACAGGTATGAACAGGTCACCTTGGTTTACCTACAGGTATGAACAGGTCACCTTGGTTTATCTACAGGTATGAACAGGTCACCTTGGTTTATCTACAGGTATGAACAGGTCACCTTGGTTTATCTACAGGTATGAACAGGTCACCTTGGTTTAACTACAGGTCACCTTGGTTTATCTACAGGTCACCTTGGTTTACCTACAGGTATGAACAGGTCACCTTGGTTTACCTACAGGTATGAACAGGTCACCTTGGTTTACCTACAGGTATGAACAGGTCACCTTGGTTTACCTACAGGTATGAACAGGTCACCTTGGTTTACCTACAGGTATGAACAGGTCACCTTGGTTTATCTACAGGTATGAACAGGTCACCTTGGTTTATCTACAGGTATGAACAGGTCACCTTGGTTTATCTACAGGTATGAACAGGTCACCTTGGTTTACCTACAGGTCACCTTACGGTATGAACAGGTCACCTTGAACAGGTCACCTTGGTTTATCTACAGGTATGAACAGGTCACCTTGGTTTACCTACAGGTATGAACAGGTCACCTTGGTTTATCTACAGGTATGAACAGGTCACCTTGGTTTATCTACAGGTATGAACAGGTCACCTTGGTTTATCTACAGGTATGAACAGGTCACCTTGGTTTACCTACAGGTATGAACAGGTCACCTTGGTTTATCTACAGGTATGAACAGGTCACCTTGGTTTATCTACAGGTATGAACAGGTCACCTTGGTTTACCTACAGGTATGAACAGGTCACCTTGGTTTACCTACAGGTATGAACAGGTCACCTTGGTTTATCTACAGGTATGAACAGGTCACCTTGGTTTATCTACAGGTATGAACAGGTCACCTTGGTTTATCTACAGGTATGAACAGGTCACCTTGGTTTACCTACAGGTCACCTTGGTTTATCTACAGGTCACCTTGGTTTATCTACAGGTATGAACAGGTCACCTTGGTTTACCTACAGGTATGAACAGGTCACCTTGGTTTACCTACAGGTATGAACAGGTCACCTTGGTTTACCTACAGGTATGAACAGGTCACCTTGGTTTACCTACAGGTATGAACAGGTCACCTTGGTTTATCTACAGGTATGAACAGGTCACCTTGGTTTACCTACAGGTATGAACAGGTCACCTTGGTTTACCTACAGGTATGAACAGGTCACCTTGGTTTACCTACAGGTATGAACAGGTCACCTTGGTTTATCTACAGGTATGAACAGGTCACCTTGGTTTACCTACAGGTATGAACAGGTCACCTTGGTTTATCTACAGGTATGAACAGGTCACCTTGGTTTACCTACAGGTATGAACAGGTCACCTTGGTTTACCTACAGGTATGAACAGGTCACCTTGGTTTACCTACAGGTATGAACAGGTCACCTTGGTTTACCTAACAGGTCACCTTGGTTTAACAGGTATGAACAGGTCACCTTGGTTTATCTCACCTTGGTTTACCCAGGTACAGGTATGAACAGGTCACCTTGGTTTACCTACAGGTATGAACACCTTGGTTTATCTACAGGTATGAACAGGTCACCTTGGTTTACCTACAGGTATGAACAGGTCACCTTGGTTTACCTACAGGTATGAACAGGTCACCTTGGTTTACCTACAGGTATGAACAGGTCACCTTGGTTTACCTACAGGTATGAACAGGTCACCTTGGTTTACCTACAGGTACAGGTATGAACAGGTCACCTTGGTTTACCTACAGGTATGAACAGGTCACCTTGGTTTATCTACAGGTATGAACAGGTCACCTTGGTTTACCTACAGGTATGAACAGGTCACCTTGGTTTACCTACAGGTATGAACAGGTCACCTTGGTTTACCTACAGGTTATGAACAGGTCACCTTGGTTTAGGTATGAACAGGTCACCTTGGTTTACCTACAGGTATGAACAGGTCACCTTGGTTTACCTACAGGTATGAACAGGTCACCTTGGTTTACCTACAGGTATGAACAGGTCACCTTGGTTTATCCTACAGGTATGAACAGGTCACCTTGGTTTACCTACAGGGTATGAACAGGTCACCTTGGTTTACCTACAGGTATGAACAGGTCACCTTGGTTTACCCTACAGGTATGAACAGGTCACCTTGGTTTACCTACAGGTAGGTCACCTTGGTTTATCTAACAGGTCACCTTGGTTTACCTACAGGTATGAACAGGTCACCTTGGTTTATCTACAGGTATGAACAGGTCACCTTGGTTTACCTACAGGTATGAACAGGTCACCTTGGTTTATCCAGGTACAGGTATGAACAGGTCACCTTGGTTTATCTACAGGTATGAACAGGTCACCTTGGTTTACCTACAGGTATGAACAGGTCACCTTGGTTTACCTACAGGTATGAACAGGTCACCTTGGTTTATCTACAGGTATGAACAGGTCACCTTGGTTTACCTACAGGTATGAACAGGTCACCTTGGTTTATCTACAGGTCACCTTGGTTTACCTACAGGTATGAACAGGTCACCTTGGTTTACCTACAGGTATGAACAGGTCACCTTGGTTTATCTACAGGTATGAACAGGTCACCTTGGTTTACCTACAGGTATGAACAGGTCACCTTGGTTTACCTACAGGTATGAACAGGTCACCTTGGTTTACCTACAGGTATGAACAGGTCACCTTGGTTTATCTACAGGTCACCTTGGTTTACCTACAGGTATGAACAGGTCACCTTGGTTTACCTACAGGTGGAACAGGTCACCTTGGTTTATCTACAGGTATGAACAGGTCACCTTGGTTTATCTACAGTTTACCTACAGGTATGAACAGGTCACCTTGGTTTACCTACATGTATGAACAGGTCACCTTGGTTTATCTACAGGTATGAACAGGTCACCTTGGTTTACCTACAGGTATGAACAGGTCACCTTGGTTTACCTACAGGTATGAACAGGTATGAACAGGTCACCTTGGTTTACCTCTACAGGTACAGGTATGAACAGGTCACCTTGGTTTATCTACAGGTATGAACAGGTCACCTTGGTTTATCTACAGGTATGAACAGGTCACCTTGGTTTACCTACAGGTATGAACAGGTCACCTTGGTTTACCTACCTTGGTTTACCTACAGGTATGAACAGGTCACCTTGGTTTATCTACAGGTATGAACAGGTCACCTTGGTTTACCTACAGGTATGAACAGGTCACCTTGGTTTATCTACAGGTATGAACAGGTCACCTTGGTTTATCTACAGGTATGAACAGGTCACCTTGGTTTACCTACAGGTCACCTTGGTTTACCTACAGGTATGAACATGTCACCTTGGTTTATCTACAGGTATGAACAGGTCACCTTGGTTTACCTACAGGTATGAACAGGTCACCTTGGTTTATCTACAGGTATGAACAGGTCACCTTGTTTTATCTACAGGTATGAACAGGTCACCTTGGTTTATCTACAGGTATGAACAGGTCACCTTGGTTTATCTACAGGTCACCTTGGTTTATCTACAGGTATGAACAGGTCACCTTGGTTTATCTACAGGTATGAACAGGTCACATTGGTTTACCTACAGGTGTGAACAGGTCACCTTGGTTTATCTACAGGTATGAACAGGTCACCTTGGTTTACCTACAGGTGTGAACAGGTCACCTTGGTTTACCTACAGGTATGAACAGGTCACCTTGGTTTACCTACAGGTATGAACAGGTCACCTTGGTTTACCAGGTATGAACAGGTCACCTTGGTTTATCTACAGGTATGAACAGGTCACCTTGGTTTACCTTGAACAGGTACCTTGGTTTACCTACAGGTATGAACAGGTCACCTTGGTTTACCTACAGGTATGAACAGGTCACCTTGGTTTACCTACAGGTCACAGGTCACCTTGGTTTACCTACAGGTATGAACAGGTCACCTTGGTTTACCTACAGGTATGAACAGGTCACCTTGGTTTACCTACAGGTATGAACAGGTCACCTTGGTTTACCTACAGGTATGAACAGGTCACCTTGGTTTATCTACAGGTATGAACAGGTCACCTTGGTTTACCAGGTGAACAGGTCACCTTGGTTTACTACAGGTATGAACAGGTCACCTTGGTTTACCTACAGGTATGAACAGGTCACCTTGGTTTACCTACAGGTATGAACAGGTCACCTTGGTTTATCTACAGGTATGAACAGGTCACCTTGGTTTACCTACAGGTATGAACAGGTCACCTTGGTTTACCTACAGGTATGAACAGGTCACCTTGGTTTATCCTACAGGTATGAACAGGTCACCTTGGTTTATCTACAGGTATGAACAGGTCACCTTGGTTTACCTACAGGTATGAACAGGTCACCTTGGTTTATCTACAGGTATGAACAGGTCACCTTGGTTTACCTACAGGTATGAACAGGTCACCTTGGTTTACCTACAGGTATGAACAGGTCACCTTGGTTTACCTACAGGTCACCTTGGTTTATCTACAGGTCACCTTGGTTTACCTACAGGTATGAACAGGTCACCTTGGTTTATCTACAGGTATGAACAGGTCACCTTGGTTTACCTACAGGTATGAACAGGTCACCTTGGTTTACCTACAGGTATGAACAGGTCACCTTGGTTTACCTACAGGTATGAACAGGTCACCTTGGTTTATCTACAGGTATGAACAGGTCACCTTGGTTTACCTACAGGTATGAACAGGTCACCTTGGTTTACCTACAGGTATGAACAGGTCACCTTGGTTTACCTACAGGTATGAACAGGTCACCTTGGTTTACCTACAGGTATGAACAGGTCACCTTGGTTTATCTACAGGTATGAACAGGTCACCTTGGTTTACTACAGGTATGAACAGGTCACCTTGGTTTACCTACAGGTATGAACAGGTCACCTTGGTTTAACTACAGGTCACCTTGGTTTATCTACAGGTATGAACAGGTCACCTTGGTTTACCTACAGGTATGAACAGGTCACCTTGGTTTATCTACAGGTATGAACAGGTCACCTTGGTTTACCTACAGGTATGAACAGGTCACCTTGGTTGGGCTCTACAGGTCACCTTGGTTTACCTACAGGTATGAACAGGTCACCTTGGTTTATCTACAGGTATGAACAGGTCACCTTGGTTTACCTACAGGTATGAACAGGTCACCTTGGTTTATCTACAGGTATGAACAGGTCACCTTGGTTTATCTACAGGTATGAACAGGTCACCTTGGTTTATCTACAGGTATGAACAGGTCACCTTGGTTTACCTACAGGTATGAACAGGTCACCTTGGTTTATCTACAGGTATGAACAGGTCACCTTGGTTTACCTACAGGTATGAACAGGTCACCTTGGTTTACCTACAGGTATGAACAGGTCACCTTGGTTTACCTACAGGTATGAACAGGTCACCTTGGTTTATCTACAGGTCACCTTGGTTTATCTACAGGTCACCTTGGTTTACCTAGAGGTATGAACAGGTCACCTTGGTTTACCTACAGGTATGAACAGGTCACCTTGGTTTACCTACAGGTATGAACAGGTCACCTTGGTTTACCTACAGGTATGAACAGGTCACCTTGGTTTATCTACAGGTATGAACAGGTCACCTTGGTTTACTACAGGTATGAACAGGTCACCTTGGTTTATCTACAGGTATGAACAGGTCACCTTGGTTTACCTACAGGTATGAACAGGTCACCTTGGTTTACCTACAGGTATGAACAGGTCACCTTATGAACAGGTCACCTTGGTTTACCTACAGGTATGAACAGGTCACCTTGGTTTATCTACAGGTCACCTTGGTTTACCTACAGGTATGAACAGGTCACCTTGGTTTACCTACACAGGTATGAACAGGTCACCTTGGTTTACCTACAGGTATGAACAGGTCACCTTGGTTTACCTACAGGTATGAACAGGTCACCTTGGTTTACCTACAGGTATGAACAGGTCACCTTGGTTTACCTACAGGTATGAACAGGTCACCTTGGTTTATCTACAGGTATGAACAGGTCACCTTGGTTTACCTACAGGTATGAACAGGTCACCTTGGTTTACCTACAGGTATGAACAGGTCACCTTGGTTTACCTACAGGTATGAACAGGTCACCTTGGTTTACCTACAGGTATGAACAGGTCACCTTGGTTTATCTACAGGTATGAACAGGTCACCTTGGTTTACCTACAGGTATGAACAGGTCACCTTGGTTTATCTACAGGTATGAACAGGTCACCTTGGTTTACAGGTATGAACAGGTCACCTTGGTTTACCTACAGGTATGAACAGGTCACCTTGGTTTATCTACAGGTATGAACAGGTCACCTTGGTTTATCTACAGGTATGAACAGGTCACCTTGGTTTACCTACAGGTATGAACAGGTCACCTTGGTTTATCTACAGGTATGAACAGGTCACCTTGGTTTATCTACAGGTATGAACAGGTCACCTTGGTTTACCTACAGGTATGAACAGGTCACCTTGGTTTATCTACAGGTATGAACAGGTCACCTTGGTTTATCTACAGGTATGAACAGGTCACCTTGGTTTACCTACAGGTATGAACAGGTCACCTTGGTTTACCTACAGGTATGAACAGGTCACCTTGGTTTATCTACAGGTATGAACAGGTCACCTTGGTTTACCTACAGGTATGAACAGGTCACCTTGGTTTATCTACAGGTACAGGTATGAACAGGTCACCTTGGTTTACCTACAGGTATGAACAGGTCACCTTGGTTTACCTACAGGTATGAACAGGTCACCTTGGTTTACCTACAGGTATGAACAGGTCACCTTGGTTTACCTACAGGTATGAACAGGTCACCTTGGTTTATCTACAGGTCAGGTCAGGTCACCTTGGTTTACCAGGTATGAACACACCTTGGTTTACCTACAGGTATGAACAGGTCACCTTGGTTTACCTACAGGTATGAACAGGTCACCTTGGTTTACCTACAGGTATGAACAGGTCACCTTGGTTTACCTACAGGTATGAACAGGTCACCTTGGTTTATCTACAGGTATGAACAGGTCTTGGTTTACAGGTATGAACAGGTCACCTTGGTTTATCTACAGGTATGAACAGGTCACCTTGGTTTACCTACAGGTATGAACAGGTCACCTTGGTTTACCTACAGGTATGAACAGGTCACCTTGGTTTACCTACAGGTCACCTTGGTTTATCTACAGGTCACCTTGGTTTACCTACAGGTATGAACAGGTCACCTTGGTCTATCTACAGGTATGAACAGGTCACCTTGGTTTACCTACAGGTATGAACAGGTCACCTTGGTTTACCTACAGGTATGAACAGGTCACCTTGGTTTACCTACAGGTATGAACAGGTCACCTTGGTTTACCTACAGGTATGAACAGGTCACCTTGGTTAACTACAGGTATGAACAGGTCACCTTGGTTTACCTACAGGTATGAACAGGTCACCTTGGTTTACCTACAGGTATGAACAGGTCACCTTGGTTTACCTACAGGTATGAACAGGTCACCTTGGTTTACCTACAGGTATGAACAGGTCACCTTGGTTTATCTACAGGTATGAACAGGTCACCTTGGTTTATCTACAGGTATGAACAGGTCACCTTGGTTTACCTACAGGTATGAACAGGTCACCTTGGTTTATCTACAGGTATGAACAGGTCACCTTGGTTTACAGGTCACCTTGGTTTACCTACAGGTATGAACAGGTCACCTTGGTTTACCTACAGGTATGAACAGGTCACCTTGGTTTACCTACAGGTATGAACAGGTCACCTTGGTTTATCTACAGGTCACCTTGGTTTACCTACAGGTATGAACAGGTCACCTTGGTTTACCTACAGGTATGAACAGGTCACCTTGGTTTACCTACAGGTATGAACAGGTCACCTTGGTTTACCTACAGGTATGAACAGGTCACCTTGGTTTACCTACAGGTATGAACAGGTCACCTTGGTTTACCTACAGGTATGAACAGGTCACCTTGGTTTATCTACAGGTATGAACAGGTCACCTTGGTTTACCTACAGGTATGAACAGGTCACCTTGGTTTACCTACAGGTATGAACAGGTCACCTTGGTTTAACAGGTCACCTTGGTTTACCTACAGGTCAGGTCACCTTGGTTTATCTACAGGTATGAACAGGTCACCTTGGTTTACCTACAGGTATGAACAGGTACCTGGTTTAACAGGTCACCTTGGTTTACCTACAGGTATGAACAGGTCACCTTGGTTTATCTACAGGTATGAACAGGTCACCTTGGTTTACCTACAGGTCACCTTGGTTTATCTACAGGTATGAACAGGTCACCTTGGTTTATCTACAGGTATGAACAGGTCACCTTGGTTTACCTACAGGTATGAACAGGTCACCTTGGTTTACCTACAGGTATGAACAGGTCACCTTGGTTTATCTACAGGTATGAACAGGTCACCTTGGTTTACCTACAGGTATGAACAGGTCACCTTGGTTTATCTACAGGTATGAACAGGTCACCTTGGTTTACCTACAGGTATGAACAGGTCACCTTGGTTTACCTACAGGTATGAACAGGTCACCTTGGTTTATCTACAGGTATGAACAGGTCACCTTGGTTTACCTACAGGTATGAACAGGTCACCTTGGTTTACCTACAGGTATGAACAGGTCACCTTGGTTTACCTACAGGTATGAACAGGTCACCTTGGTTTACCTACAGGTATGAACACACTTGGTTTATCTACAGGTATGAACAGGTCACCTTGGTTTACAGGTATGAACAGGTCACCTTGGTTTATCTACAGGTATGAACAGGTCACCTTGGTTTATCTACAGGTATGAACAGGTCACCTTGGTTTACCTACAGGTATGAACAGGTCACCTTGGTTTACCTACAGGTATGAACAGGTCACCTTGGTTTATCTACAGGTATGAACAGGTCACCTTGGTTTACCTACAGGTATGAACAGGTCACCTTGGTTTACCTACAGGTATGAACAGGTCACCTTGGTTTACCTACAGGTATGAACAGGTCACCTTGGTTTACCTACAGGTATGAACAGGTCACCTTGGTTTACCTACAGGTATGAACAGGTCACCTTGGTTTACCTACAGGTCACCTTGGTTTATCTACAGGTATGAACAGGTCACCTTGGTTTATCTACAGGTATGAACAGGTCACCTTGGTTTATCTACAGGTATGAACAGGTCACCTTGGTTTACCTACAGGTATGAACAGGTCACCTTGGTTTACCTACAGGTATGAACAGGTCACCTTGGTTTATCTACAGGTATGAACAGGTCACCTTGGTTTACCTACAGGTATGAACAGGTCACCTTGGTTTACCTACAGGTCACCTTGGTTTACCTACAGGTATGTCACCTTGGTTTACCTACAGGTATGAACAGGTCACCTTGGTTTACCTACAGGTATGAACAGGTCACCTTGGTTTATCTACAGGTATGAACAGGTCACCTTGGTTTACCTACAGGTATGAACAGGTCACCTTGGTTTATCTACAGGTATGAACAGGTCACCTTGGTTTACCTACAGGTATGAACAGGTCACCTTGGTTTATCTACAGGTATGAACAGGTCACCTTGGTTTACCTACAGGTCACCTTGGTTTACCTACAGGTATGAACAGGTCACCTTGGTTTACCTACAGGTCACCTTGGTTTACCTACAGGTCACCTTGGTTTACCTACAGGTATGAACAGGTCACCTTGGTTTACCTACAGGTATGAACAGGTCACCTTGGTTTATCTACAGGTATGAACAGGTCACCTTGGTTTACCTACAGGTATGAACAGGTCACCTTGGTTTATCTACAGGTCACCTTGGTTACCTACAGGTATGAACAGGTCACCTTGGTTTATCTACAGGTATGAACAGGTCACCTTGGTTTACCTACAGGTATGAACAGGTCACCTTGGTTTATCTACAGGTATGAACAGGTCACCTTGGTTTATCTACAGGTATGAACAGGTCACCTTGGTTTACCTACAGGTATGAACAGGTCACCTTGGTTTACCTACAGGTCACCTTGGTTTACCTACAGGTATGAACAGGTCACCTTGGTTTATCTACAGGTATGAACAGGTTGGTTTACCTACAGGTATGAACAGGTCACCTTGGTTTACCAGGTACAGGTCACCTTGGTTTACCTACAGGTATGAACAGGTCACCTTGGTTTATCTACAGGTCACCTTGGTTTACCTACAGGTATGAACAGGTCACCTTGGTTTACCTACAGGTATGAACAGGTCACCTTGGTTTAACAGGTCACCTTGGTTTACAGGTATGAACAGGTCACCTTGGTTTACCTACAGGTATGAACAGGTCACCTTGGTTTACCTACAGGTATGAACAGGTCACCTTGGTTTACCTACAGGTATGAACAGGTCACCTTGGTTTATCTACAGGTATGAACAGGTCACCTTGGTTTACCTACAGGTATGAACAGGTCACCTTGGTTTACCTACAGGTATGAACAGGTCACCTTGGTTTACCTACAGGTATGAACAGGTCACCTTGGTTTACCTACAGGTCACCTTGGTTTACCTACAGGTATGAACAGGTCACCTTGGTTTACCTACAGGTATGAACAGGTCACCTTGGTTTATCCTACAGGTATGAACACACCTTGGTTTACCTACAGGTATGAACAGGTCACCTTGGTTTACCTACAGGTACAGGTCATGAACAGGTCACCTTGGTTTACCTACAGGTATGAACAGGTCACCTTGGTTTACCTACAGGTATGAACAGGTCACCTTGGTTTACCTACAGGTATGAACAGGTCACCTTGGTTTATCTACAGGTCACCTTGAACAGGTCACCTTGGTTTATCTACAGGTATGAACAGGTCACCTTGGTTTACCTACAGGTATGAACAGGTCACCTTGGTTTACCTACAGGTATGAACAGGTCACCTTGGTTTACAGGTACAGGTCACCTTGGTTTATCTACAGGTATGAACAGGTCACCTTGGTTTACCTACAGGTATGAACAGGTCACCTTGGTTTACCTACAGGTATGAACAGGTCACCTTGGTTTACCTACAGGAACAGGTCACCTTGGTTTACCTACAGGTATGAACAGGTCACCTTGGTTTATGAACAGGTCACCTTGGTTTACCAGGTATGAACAGGTCACCTTGGTTTACCTACAGGTATGAACAGGTCACCTTGGTTTATCTACAGGTATGAACAGGTCACCTTGGTTTACCTACAGGTATGAACAGGTCACCTTGGTTTACCTACAGGTATGAACAGGTCACCTTGGTTTACCTACAGGTATGAACAGGTCACTTGGTTTATCTACAGGTATGAACAGGTCACCTTGGTTTACCTACAGGTATGAACAGGTCACCTTGGTTTACCTACAGGTATGAACAGGTCACCTTGGTTTACCTACAGGTATGAACAGGTCACCTTGGTTTACAGGTAACAGGTCACCTTGGTTTACCTACAGGTATGAACAGGTCACCTTGGTTTACCTACAGGTATGAACAGGTCACCTTGGTTTACCTACAGGTATGAACAGGTCACCTTGGTTTACCTACAGGTATGAACAGGTCACCTTGGTTTATACAGGTATGAACAGGTCACCTTGGTTTACCTACAGGTCACCTTGGTTTAACAGGGTCACCTTGGTTTATCTACAGGTATGAACAGGTCACCTTGGTTTACCTACAGGTATGAACAGGTCACCTTGGTTTACCTACAGGTATGAACAGGTCACCTTGGTTTATCTACAGGTATGAACAGGTCACCTTGGTTTATCTACAGGTCACCTTGGTTTACCTACAGGTATGAACAGGTCACCTTGGTTTACCTACAGGTATGAACAGGTCACCTTGGTTTACCTACAGGTATGAACAGGTCACCTTGGTTTACCTACAGGTATGAACAGGTCACCTTGGTTTACCTACAGGTACAGGTCACCTTGGTTTACCTACACCTTGGTTTATGAACAGGTCACCTTGGTTTACCTACAGGTATGAACAGGTCACCTTGGTTTACCTACAGGTATGAACAGGTCACCTTGGTTTAACAGGTCACCTTGGTTCCTACAGGTATGAACAGGTCACCTTGGTTTATCTACAGGTATGAACAGGTCACCTTGGTTTACCTACAGGTATGAACAGGTCACCTTGGTTTACCTACAGGTATGAACAGGTCACCTTGGTTTATCTACAGGTATGAACAGGTCACCTTGGTTTATCTACAGGTATGAACAGGTCACCTTGGTTTATCTACAGGTCACCTTGGTTTACCTACAGGTATGAACAGGTCACCTTGGTTTATCTACAGGTATGAACAGGTCACCTTGGTTTACCTACAGGTATGAACAGGTCACCTTGGTTTATCTACAGGTATGAACAGGTCACCTTGGTTTACCTACAGGTATGAACAGGTCACCTTGGTTTACCTACAGGTATGAACAGGTCACCTTGGTTTACCTACAGGTATGAACAGGTCACCTTGGTTTATCTACAGGTATGAACAGGTCACCTTGGTTTACCTACAGGTCACCTTGGTTTATCTACAGGTATGAACAGGTCACCTTGGTTTACCTACAGGTATGAACAGGTCACCTTGGTTTACCTACAGGTCACCTTGGTTTACCTACAGGTATGAACAGGTCACCTTGGTTTACCTACAGGTGTGAACAGGTCACCTTGGTTTACCTACAGGTGTGAACAGGTCACCTTGGTTTACCTACAGGTGTGAACAGGTCACCTTGGTTTATCTACAGGTCACCTTGGTTTACCTACAGGTATGAACAGGTCACCTTGGTTTATCTACAGGTATGAACAGGTCACCTTGGTTTACCTACAGGTATGAACAGGTCACCTTGGTTTACCTACAGGTATGAACAGGTCACCTTGGTTTATCTACAGGTATGAACAGGTCACCTTGGTTTATCTACAGGTCACCTTGGTTTACCTACAGGTATGAACAGGTCACCTTGGTTTACCTACAGGTATGAACAGGTCACCTTGGTTTACCTACAGGTATGAACAGGTCACCTTGGTTTACCTACAGGTATGAACAGGTCACCATGGTTTACCTACAGGTATGAACAGGTCACCTTGGTTTACCTACAGGTATGAACAGGTCACCTTGGTTTACCTACAGGTATGAACAGGTCACCTTGGTTTACCTACAGGTATGAACAGGTCACCTTGGTTTACCTACAGGTATGAACAGGTCACCTTGGTTTACCTACAGGTATGAACAGGTCACCTTGGTTTATCTACAGGTATGAACAGGTCACCTTGGTTTATGTACAGGTATGAATAGGTCACCTTGGTTTATCTACAGGTCACCTTGGTTTACCTACAGGTATGAACAGGTCACCTTGGTTTACCTACAGGTATGAACAGGTCACCTTGGTTTACCTACAGGTATGAACAGGTCACCTTGGTTTACCTACAGGTATGAACAGGTCACCTTGGTTTACCTACAGGTATGAACAGGTCACCTTGGTTTACCTACAGGTATGAACAGGTCATTGGTTTACCTACAGGTATGAACAGGTCACCTTGGTTTACCTACAGGTATGAACAGGTCACCTTGGTTTACCTACATATTCATTAGGTAAAACTGATCCAGGTCAGGTTTACCTACAGGTATGAACAGGTCACCTTGGTTTACCTACAGGTATGAACAGGTCACCTTGGTTTACCTACAGGTATGAACAGGTCACCTTGGTTTATCTACAGGTATGAACAGGTCACCTTGGTTTATCCTACAGGTATGAACAGGTCACCTTGGTCATATCTACAGGTATGACCAGGTCACCTTGGTTTATTCTACAGGTATGAACAGGTCACCTTGGTTTACCTACAGGTATGAACAGGTCACCTTGGTTTATCTACAGGTATGACCAGGTCACCTTGGTTTACCTACAGGTATGAACAGGTCACCTTGGTCTATCTACAGGTATGACCAGGTCACCTTGGTTTACCTACAGGTATGAACAGGTCACCTTGGTTTACCTACAGGTATGAACAGGTCACCTTGGTTTACCTACAGGTATGAACAGGTCACCTTGGTTTATCTACAGGTATGACCAGGTCACCTTGGTTTACCTACAGGTATGAACAGGTCACCTTGGTCTATCTACAGGTATGACCAGGTCACCTTGGTTTACCTACAGGTATGAACAGGTCACCTTGGTTTACCTACAGGTCACCTTGGTTTATCTACAGGTATGAACAGGTCACCTTGGTTTATCTACAGGTATGAACAGGTCACCTTGGTTTATCTACAGGTATGAACAGGTCACCTTGGTTTACCTACAGGTCACCTTGGTTTACCTACAGGTATGAACAGGTCACCTTGGTTTACCTACAGGTATGAACAGGTCACCTTGGTTTACCTACAGGTATGAACAGGTCACCTTGGTTTACCTACAGGTATGAACAGGTCACCTTGGTTTATCTACAGGTATGAACAGGTCACCTTGGTTTACCTACAGGCGTGACGGGAGGCTGGAGTCATTGGGTTCGATCCCACATGGTATCTATCCCCAACACAATTCACTACTTTTTAGGTCTAAAAGACAAGAGTCCGACGGTCCTTAGGGTCTAACAGGGAGCCATTTGGGATGCAGACAAATCTTCCACCAAGGCCACTGACTCCAGATCAGATTCCACATTCATTCTTCCTTTGTAGGTCTGGGAGGAAAAAAAACAGGATCAGGCCCATTCTGTCTGTTTTTTATTTGATTTAAACTCGGCAAGTCAGTTAAGAACAAATTCTTATTTACAATGACTGCATTCAGATACACAAACACAAGGCTCTCTGGCTCAGGCCTCCCCGTCCATGTAATCATATTCATTAGGTCTAAAAGGCTAAGACTGATCCAGGATCAGCCCCCGTCCATGTAATCATATTCATTAGGTCTAAAAGGCTAAAACTGATCCAGGATCAGGCCTCCCCGTCCATGTAATCATATTCATTAGGTCTAAAAGGCTAAAACTGATCCAGGATCAGCCCCCGTCGATGTAATCATATTCATTAGGTCTAAAAGGCTAAAACTGATCCAGGATCAGCCCCCTGTCCATGTAATCATATTCATTAGGTCTAAAAGGCTAAAACTGACCCAGGATCAGCTCCCCGTCCATGTAATCATATTCATTAGGTCTAAAAGGCTAAAACTGACCCAGGATCAGCTCCCCGTCCATGTAATCATATTCCTGGGGCCCGGTCTGAATATGGAGCCCGGTCTGAATATGGGGCCCGGTCTGAATATGGAGCCCGGTCTGAATATGGGGCCCGGTCTGAATATGGGGCCCGGTCTGAATATGGGGCCCGGTCTGAATATGGGGCCCGGTCTGAATATGGGGCCCGGTCTGAATATGGAGCCCGGTCTGAATATGGGGCCCGGTCTGAATATGGGGCCCGGTCTGAATATGGAGCCCGGTCTGAATATGGGGCCCGGTCTGAATATGGGGCCCGGTCTGAATATGGGGCCCGGTCTGAATATGGGGCCCGGTCCATGAATATGGAGCCCGGTCTGAATATGGGGCCCGGTCTGAATATGGGGCCTGGTCTGAATATGGGGCCTGGTCTGAATATGGGCCCCGGTCTGAATATGGGGCCCGGTCTGAATATGGGGCCCGGTCTGAATATGGGGCCCGGTCTGAATATGGGGCCCGGTCTGAATATGGGGCCCGGTCTGAATATGGGGCCCGGTCTGAATATGGGGCCCGGTCTGAATATGGAGCCCGGTCTGAATATGGGGCCCGGTCTGAATATGGGGCCCGGTCTGAATATGGGGCCCGGTCTGAATATGGAGCCCGGTCTGAATATGGGGCCCGGTCTGAATATGGGGCCCGGTCTGAATATGGAGCCTGGTCTGGCCCTGGCATGGGGCCAACAGAACAGTCTCTCATCTTCTTCTCATTCCATATCTGCCATGTCCACATCCCCCTGGGACACACCCCCTTTCTGGTGTCTGGCTGCCGCTGGTGCTGCTGCTGCCTTTGGTGCTGCTGTCTTCTTTGATGCTGCCACCGCCTTCATCTTGTTTGTTGCTGCCTCAACTAAGGAGGGAGAGAGAGAGAGATAGACCTCAGATGCTGCACACAGAGAGAGAGATATATATAGGCTATACACACAGGCCAGTTTATTAGGTACACTACCCCGTTCACCTAAAGGATAAGAATGGTGCCAGCTAACAGGCCAGTTTATTAGGTACACTACCCCGTTCCCCTAAAGGATAAGAATGGTGCCAGCTAACAGGCCAGTTTATTAGGTACACTACCCCGTTCCCCTAAAGGATAAGAATGGTGCCAGCTAACAGGCCAGTTTATTAGGTACACTACCCCGTTCCCCTAAAGGATAAGAATGGTGCCAGCTAACAGGCCAGTTTATTAGGTACACTACCCCGTTCCCCTAAAGGATAAGGTGCAGTACAACAGCGTTGTGCAGAACAGCCTCCCAGAACACACAACTCGTCAGTCCTCGTCGCGGACGGGCGACAGCATCAGACGACCGGGTTCCTATCAGCTAAAAACAAGAAGCAACGGCCCCAGTGGACATCACTGACACTGGACAACTGGGGGTGGAAACACCGTCTGGGTCCGCACGAATCCCACTTCCTGTTGAGTCCCACTTCCTGTTGAGTCATGCTGATGGCAGAGTCAGGAGTCCATGTCTCCGTCTTGTCTGGTTCCGCACGAATCCCACTTCCTGTTGAGTCATGCCGATGGCAGAGTCAGGAGTCCATGTCTCCGTCTTGTCTGGTTCCGCACAAATCCCACTTCCTGTTGAGTCATGCCGATGGCAGAGTCAGGAGACCATGTCTCCGTCTTGTCTGGTTCCGCACGAATCCCACTTCCTGTTGAGTCATGCCGATGGCAGAGTCAGGAGTCTTGTCTGGTTTCAACAGTAGTGGTGGTGTAATGCTGTGGGGAATGTTTCCCTCGGTCCCCTTGATACCGATTGAGAAACGTTTGAACGCCACAGCATCTGTCAACATCGTTGCCGTCCAAACCCCAATAGATTATCTCTGGGTTGAGATGGAACGGGGCTGTTGGCAGCATGACTGTTCCTGCCGGCCAATCAGCAGCAACTGTGCGATGACATCACGTCAGCATGGACCAACAACCCTGTTGAACGTTTCCCGACTTGTAGAATCCATGCCCGAAGAAGTCAGGCTGTTCTGGAGGCAAAGGGGGGTCCGACCAAGTATTAGATGGGTGTACCTAATAAAATGGTTCCAAACTTTAGGAACACCTCCCTTTGCCCCCAGAACAGCCTCAATGTCGGGCATGGTCTCTTCCATATGCTGATTAATGAGTGCATGGCCGTCTACATGGACTGGACTGAACGGCCAGAACAACGAGATGGTTCAGATGATGAGGTGACTAAAGTCAGCTGCTCTACATTATGAGGGGTGACTGAAGTCAGCTGCTCTACATTATGAGGGGTGACTAAAGTCAGCTGCTCTACATTATGAGGGGTGACTAAAGTCAGCTGCTCTACATTGTGAGGGGTGACTAAAGTCAGCTGCTCTACATTGTGAGGGGTGACTAAAGTCAGCTGCTCTACATTGTGAGGGGTGACTAAAGTCAGCTGCTCTACATTGTGAGGGGTGACTAAAGTCAGCTGCTCTACATTGTGAGGGGTGACTAAAGTCAGCTACTCTACATTGTGAGGGGTGACTAAAGTCAGCTGCTCTACATTATGAGGGGTGACAAAAGTCAGCTGCTCTACATTGTGAGGGGTGACTAAAGTCAGCTACTCTACATTGTGAGGGGTGACTAAAGTCAGCTGCTCTACATTGTGAGGGGTGACTAAAGTCAGCTACTCTACATTATGAGGGGTGACTAAAGTCAGCTACTCTACATTGTGAGGGGTGACTAAAGTCAGCTGCTCTACATTGTGAGGGGTGACTAAAGTCAGCTACTCTACATTATGAGGGGTGACTAAAGTCAGCTACTCTACATGAGGGGTGACTAAAGTCAGCTACTCTACATTGTGAGGGGTGACTAAAGTCAGCTGCTCTACATTATGAGGTGTGACTAAAGTCAGCTGCTCTACATTGTGAGGGGTGACTAAAGTCAGCTACTCTATATTGTGAGGGGTGACTAAAGTCAGCTACTCTACATTATGAGGGGTGACTAAAGTCAGCTACTCTACATGAGGGGTGACTAAAGTCAGCTGCTCTACATGAGGGGTGACTAAAGTCAGCTGCTCTACATTATGAGGGGTGACTAAAGTCAGCTGCTCTACATTATGAGGGGTGACTAAAGTCAGCTGCTCTACATGAGGGGTGACTAAAGTCAGCTGCTCTACATTGTGAGGGGTGACTAAAGTCAGCTGCTCTACATTGTGAGGGGTGACTAAAGTCAGCTGCTCTACATTATGAGGGGTGACTAAAGTCAGCTGCTCTATATTGTGAGGGGTGACTAA
Organism: Oncorhynchus masou masou; assembly: GCF_036934945.1. NCBI lineage: Eukaryota > Metazoa > Chordata > Actinopteri > Salmoniformes > Salmonidae > Oncorhynchus > Oncorhynchus masou. The sequence goes on along the minus strand of NW_027011357.1, from coordinate 193,735 downwards.
AAGTCAGCTGCTCTACATTGTGAGGGGTGACTAAAGTCAGCTACTCTACATTATGAGGGGTGACTAAAGTCAGCTACTCTACATGAGGGGTGACTAAAGTCAGCTGCTCTACATTGAGGGGTGACTAAAGTCAGCTGCTCTACATTGTGAGGGGTGACTAAAGTCAGCTGCTCTACATTGTGAGGGGTGACTAAAGTCAGCTGCTCTACATTGTGAGGGGTGACTAAAGTCAGCTGCTCTACATTGTGAGGGGTGACTAAAGTCAGCTGCTCTACATTGTGAGGGGTGACTAAAGTCAGCTGCTCTACATTGTGAGGGGTGACTAAAGTCAGCTGCTCTACATGAGGGGTGACTAAAGTCAGCTGCTCTACATTGTGATTGACAGGTGGAGAGTTTATCCTTTCTGAAGTGGATACGAGAGCACATGACAACTCAGAGGAAATGTGATTCAACAACCCAGTTTAAAACTGTATAGCTATTCACTTCTTACCTTCCATAGCGGCCTTCTCTGCTTGCATGTGTTGCAGCTGTTTGAGCAGCTTGCGTTTCTTCTTCCCAGACAGAGTGATGTTGGCTCTGGGGCTGGAGCTGAGCAGGACGACAAACAACAACATCACGTTTAGACTACAGAGTGATGTTGGCTCTGGGGCTGGAGCTGAGCAGGACGACAAACAACAACATCACGTTTAGACTACAGAGTGTTGTTGGCTCTGGAGCTGAGCAGGACGACAATCAACAACATCACGTTTAGACTACAGAGTGATGTTGGCTCTGGGGCTGGAGCTGAGCAGGACGACAAACAACAACATCACGTTTAGACTACAGAGTGATGTTGGCTCTGGGGCTGGAGCTGAGCAGGACGACAAACAACAACATCACGTTTAGACTACAGAGTGTTGTTGGCTCTGGAGCTGAGCAGGACGACAATCAACAACATCACGTTTAGACTACAGAGTGATGTTGGCTCTGGGGCTGGAGCTGAGCAGGACGACAATCAACAACATCACGTTTAGACTACAGAGTGATGTTGGCTCTGGGGCTGGAGCTGAGCAGGACGACAATCAACAACATCACGTTTAGACTACAGAGTGTTGTTGGCTCTGGGGCTGGAGCTGAGCAGGACGACAATCAACAACATCACGTTTAGACTACAGAGTGTTGTTGGCTCTGGGGCTGGAGCTGAGCAGGACGACAATCAACAACATCACGTTTAGACTACAGAGTGTTGTTGGCTCTGGGGCTGAGCAGGACGACAAACAACAACATCACGTTTAGACTACAGAGTGATGTTGGCTCTGGGGCTGGAGCTGAGCAGGACGACAAACAACAACATCACGTTTAGACTACAGAGTGATGTTGGCTCTGGGGCTGGAGCTGAGCAGGACGACAAACAACAACATCACGTTTAGACTACAGAGTGATGTTGGCTCTGGGGCTGGAGCTGAGCAGGACGACAAACAACAACATCACGTTTAGACTACAGAGTGTTGTTGGCTCTGGGGCTGGAGCTGAGCAGGACGACAAACAACAACATCACGTTTAGACTACAGAGTGATGTTGGCTCTGGAGCTGGAGCTGAGCAGGACGACAATCAACAACATCACGTTTAGACTACAGAGTGTTGTTGGCTCTGGAGCTGAGCAGGACGACAATCAACAACATCACGTTTAGACTACAGAGTGTTGTTGGCTCTGGAGCTGAGCAGGACGACAAACAACAACATCACGTTTAGACTACAGAGTGATGTTGGCTCTGGGGCTGGAGCTGAGCAGGACGACAAACAACAACATCACGTTTAGACTACAGAGTGTTGTTGGCTCTGGAGCTGAGCAGGACGACAAACAACAACATCACGTTTAGACTACAGAGTGATGTTGGCTCTGGGGCTGGAGCTGAGCAGGACGACAAACAACAACATCACGTTTAGACTACAGAGTGATGTTGGCTCTGGAGCTGAGCAGGACGACAAACAACAACATCACGTTTAGACTACAGAGTGATGTTGGCTCTGGGGCTGGAGCTGAGCAGGACGACAATCAACAACATCACGTTTAGACTACAGAGTGTTGTTGGCTCTGGGGCTGGAGCTGAGCAGGGACGACAATCAACAACATCACGTTTAGACTACAGAGTGTTGTTGGCTCTGGAGCTGAGCAGGACGACAATCAACAACATCACGTTTAGACTACAGAGTGTTGTTGGCTCTGGGGCTGGAGCTGAGCAGGACGACAAACAACAACATCACGTTTAGACTACAGAGTGATGTTGGCTCTGGAGCTGAGCAGGACGACAAACAACAACATCACATTTAGACTACAGAGTGTTGTTGGCTCTGGGGCTGGAGCTGAGCAGGACGACAAACAACAACATCACGTTTAGACTACAGAGTGATGTTGGCTCTGGGGCTGGAGCTGAGCAGGACGACAATCAACAACATCACATTTAGACTACAGAGTGATGTTGGCTCTGGGGCTGGAGCTGAGCAGGACGACAATCAACAACATCACGTTTAGACTACAGAGTGTTGTTGGCTCTGGAGCTGAGCAGGACGACAATCAACAACATCACGTTTAGACTACAGAGTGTTGTTGGCTCTGGAGCTGAGCAGGGACGACAAACAACAACAACACTTTCAGACTGCAACATGGCAATGGTGATGGAGCGAAGGAACAAGCACCGCAACTCAACAAGCAAATCAGACCACAGCAACAAAGACCTGGGTACTACTACCATACACCCTAGGACTCAAAACAACCACAACACTTCACCTGGTCAGGATGCTGGACAACAACAATAACACTACACCTGGTCAGGATCCTGGACAACAACAATAACACTACACCTGGTCAGGATCCTGGACAACAACAATAACACTACACCTGGTCAGGATCCTGGACAACAACAATAACACTACACCTGGTCAGGATCCTGGACAACAACAATAACACTACACCTGGTCAGGATCCTGGACAACAACAATAACACTACACCTGGTCAGGATCCTGGACAACAACCACAACACTACACCTGGTCAGGATCCTGGACAACAACAATAACACTACACCTGGTCAGGATCCTGGACAACAACAATAACACTACACCTGGTCAGGATCCTGGACAACAACAATAACACTACACCTGGTCAGGATCCTGGACAACAACAATAACACTACACCTGGTCAGGATCCTGGACAACAACAATAACACTACACCTGGTCAGGATGCTGGACCACAACAATAACACTACACCTGGTCAGGATGCTGGACCACAACAATAACACTACACCTGGTCAGGATCCTGGACAACCACATTCAGAATACAGGCCCATTGGTCAGGCAGTTTGCTCATGCTTGTTGTTCTCCATCTTTGTTGGTTAATCTACCCATTAATATACCACTGTTTTATTATATCTATGACTGTACCACCAAGTACATTTGGCTGTGCCCGGTCCCATGAGTCTTCAAGTATCCCCTAGGGGTACCCCTGGTTAACAACCACTGGCTTACAGTATGAAGTACAGACAGTCTGGAAACAGGACCTACTTTCTCTTCCTGAGATGGTGGATGGTGGTGAGTCCTTCGTCCACCACAGCTCCCACCTTGATGTGTTTCCTCCTCTTCTCACGGGTCAGATTCCTCCGCCGCTTATAGAGCTTCTTGCCCAGCTCCTGGCGAACATACATCACAACATGAGGCAGCAAAGCTTTCTGGGGGTTTAGCTAGCTAGTAACACATAACGTAGACGGTATTGATGCACATCTTAATTAAATGTTACATTTTTGGTGCAGTGTTACTAGAAATAACAACTTTGTAGCTAGCTTACATTGAAATGTGTCATAACGAAATAATGCCATGTGATCTAACTGCAGCTTAGCTAGTTAGCCGTTTTGCTAACACGAACTTCTTGTGTGTCATTTTACCTTCAGCAACATTAAACGAGCTTTCCTTCTGGTTCTAGGTTATGATGATGTAATCTTTCTACATCTCGTACTGGTGTAAATATCAAAATAACGTTTGTTTTTATATGTGTAACTTACTGTTTTGGGTCTGTTGATCTTTCCACCCGGTGTTCCAGTCTTCCCCATGCTTGCTGCTGTAATATGAGAGGCGTAAGGAGAGTTCCGGGCTAACTTCTCATTGGCTGGAACACACCACTTTCTCCCATTTTCATTGGCTGGAACGTTTCTTCTTCTTCTTCTTCTTCTTCTTCTTCTTCTTCTTCTTCTTCTTCTTCTTCAAACAATGCTGAGGTTTAACGGCTGGTTGACATCCAATAAATGTTGCATTACTGCCACCTACTAGGCTGGAGTAAATCATCAACAACAACAACAACAAAAAAGAATACAGCAAATACCCTACCATCTAACACACCATCTAACACTACACTCACAACAAGTATGAATAAATACCATACTATGTAAACCTATTTAGTCCAACTTCAGACCAACAACCTGAAAGGATGGGCCACCACCACTGAACCCACCCTGTTACTCTCCTGATGTCTCACACACCCAAACACCTCTCTGCAGCTGCCACCACAACCTCTATTGTCTGAGACTTACGTTTTATCCCTGCAGTACAGTTGATAACCATTACTATAAATGCTATAAATCCAATCTTAATGTGTAGCATTGGGGAAAGAAAAGGTATTTTATTTTATTTAACGAGGCAAGTCAGTAAAGAACAAATTCTTATTTTTAATGACAGCCTAGGAACAGTGGGTTAACTGGCTGTTCAGGGGCAAAATGGCAGATTTGTACCTTGTCAGCTCGGGGATATGAACTTGCAACCTTTCGGTTACTAGTCCAACACTCTAACCACTAGGCTACCCTGTCACCCCAGTAGAGGAAGATGGTTCAAGGTGGAGGGATCCTGAGAGGAGTGGTGTGACAAGTAGATTTGTTGGTTTATCCCTCTGTTCTGGTACAGATCTACTAGTCACACCCCTCCTCTCAGGGTCCCTCCCTCTGTTCTGGTACAGATCTACTACACCCCTCCTCTCAGGGTCCCTCCCTCTGTTCTGGTACAGATCTACTAGTCACACCCCTCCTCTGAGGATCCCTCCCTCTGTTCTGGTACAGATCTACTAGCCACACCCCTCCTCTCAGGGTCCCTCCCTCTGTTCTGGTACAGATCTACTAGTCACACCCCTCCTCTCAGGATCCCTCCCTCTGTTCTGGTACAGATCTACTAGCCACACCCCTCCTCTCAGGATCCCTCCCTCTGTTCTGGTACAGATCTACTAGCCACACCCCTCCTCTCAGGATCCCTCCCTCTGTTCTGGTACAGATCTACTAGTCACACCCCTCTCTCAGGATCCCTCCCTCTGTTCTGGTACAGATCTACTAGTCACACCCCTCCTCTGAGGATCCCTCCCTCTGTTCTGGTACAGATCTACTAGCCACACCCCCTCCTCTCAGGGTCCCTCCCTCTGTTCTGGTACAGATCTACTAGTCACACCCCTCCTCTCAGGATCCCTCCCTCTGTTCTGGTACAGATCTACTAGCCACACCCCTCCTCTCAGGATCCCTCCCTCTGTTCTGGTACAGATCTACTAGCCACACCCCTCCTCTCAGGATCCCTCCCTCTGTTCTGGTACAGATCTACTAGTCACACCTCTCCTCTCATGATCCCTCCCTCTGTTCTGGTACAGATCTACTACACCCCTCCTCTCAGGGTCCCTCCCTCTGTTCTGGTACAGATCTACTAGTCACACCCCTCCTCTAAGGATCCCTCCCTCTGTTCTGGTACAGATCTACTACACCCCTCCTCTCAGGGTCCCTCCCTCTGTTCTGGTACAGATCTACTAGTCACACCCCTCCTCTAAGGATCCCTCCCTCTGTTCTGGTACAGATCTACTAGCCACACCCCTCCTCTCAGGATCCCTCCCTCTGTTCTGGTACAGATCTACTAGCCACACCTCTCCTCTCATGATCCCTCCCTCTGTTCTGGTACAGATCTACTACACCCCTCCTCTCAGGGTCCCTCCCTCTGTTCTGGTACAGATCTACTAGTCACACCCCTCCTCTAAGGATCCCTCCCTCTGTTCTGGTACAGATCTACTAGTCACACCCCTCCTCTCAGGATCCCTCCCTCTGTTCTGGTACAGATCTACTACACCCCTCCTCTGAGGATCCCTCCCTCTGTTCTGGTACAGATCTACTAGTCACACCCCTCCTCTCAGGGTCCCTCCCTCTGTTCTGGTACAGATCTACTAGTCACACCCCTCCTCTCAGGATCCCTCCCTCTGTTCTGGTACAGATCTACTACACCCCTCCTCTCATGATCCCTCCCTCTGTTCTGGTACAGATCTACTACACCAGTCCTCTCAGGGTCCCTCCCTCTGTTCTGGTACAGATCTACTAGTCACACCTCTCCTCTCATGATCCCTCCCTCTGTTCTGGTACAGATCTACTACACCCCTCCTCTGAGGATCCCTCCCTCTGTTCTGGTACAGATCTACTAGTCACACCCCTCCTCTCAGGATCCCTCCCTCTGTTCTGGTACAGATCTACTACACCCCTCCTCTCAGGGTCCCTCCCTCTGTTCTGGTACAGATCTACTAGTCACACCCCTCCTCTTGGGATCCCTCCCTCTGTTCTGGTACAGATCTACTACACCCCTCCTCTCAGGGTCCCTCCCTCTGTTCTGGTACAGATCTACTAGTCACACCCCTCCTCTCATGATCCCTCCCTCTGTTCTGGTACAGATCTACTACACCCCTCCTCTCAGGGTCCCTCCCTCTGTTCTGGTACAGATCTACTAGTCACACCTCTCCTCTCATGATCCCTCCCTCTGTTCTGGTACAGATCTACTACACCCCTCCTCTCATGATCCCTCCCTCTGTTCTGGTACAGATCTACTAGCCACACCCCTCCTCTCAGGACCCCTCCCTCTGTTCTGGTACAGATCTACTAGCCACACCCCTCCTCTGAGGATCCCTCCCTCTGTTCTGGAACAGATCTACTACACCAGTCCTCTCAGGATCCCTCCCTCTGTTCTGGTACAGATCTACTAGCCACACCCCTCCTCTCAGTATCCCTCCCCCTTGACCCATCTTCCTCTACTTTCTTCACTGCCTCAGCATATGACAACGTCTGCACTACTCTAACCCTGGAAACCCCAACCTGCCTCTCTCACACGGCACATTTCTGATCCCCAGCCCCACGGGCACCTCTACAATTAACACATACCTTTTCTTTCCCCAATGCTACACATTCCTTTATCTCACGCCTTTCTACACACTTCTTACATCTAGGAACCTCCCTCCTAAACACTGCTGCCACATAGGAACATCTAGGAACCTCCCTCCTACATACTGCTGCCACATAGGAACATCTAGGAACCTCCCTTCTACACTCTGCTGCCACATAGGAACCTCCCTCCTACACACTGCTGTCACATAGGAACATCTAGGAACCTCCCTCCTACACACTGCTGCCACATAGGAACATCTAGGAACCTCCCTCCTACACACTGCTGTCACATAGGAACCTCCCTCATACACACTGCTGTCACATAGGAACATCTAGGTACCTCCCTCCTACACACTGCTGCCACATAGGAACATCTAGGAACCTCCCTCCTACACACTGCTGTCACATAGGAACCTCCCTCATACACTCTGCTGCCACATAGGAACATCTAGGAACCTCCCTCCTACACTCTGCTGCCACATAGGAACATCTAGGAACCTCCCTCCTACACACTGCTGCCACATAGGAACATCTAGGAACCTCCCTCCTACACACTGCTGCCACATAGGAACCTCCCTCCTACACACTGCTGCCACAGAGGAACCTCCCTCCTACACACTGCTGCCACATAGGATCCTCCCTCCTACACACTGCTGCCACATAGGAACATCTAGGAACCTCCCTCCTACACACTGCTGCCACATAGGAACCTCCCTTCTACACACTGCTGCCACATAGGAACCTCCCTGCTACACACTGCTGCCACATAGGAACCTCCCTCCTACACACTGCTGCCACATAGGAACCTCCCTCCTACACACTGCTACCACATAGGAACATCTAGGAACCTCCCTCCTAAACACTGCTGCCACATAGGAACATCTAGGAACCTACCCTCCCACACACTGCTGGCACATAGGAACATCTAGGAACCTCCCTCCTACACACTGCTGCCACATAGGAACCTCCCTCCTACACACTGCTGCCACATAGGAACATCTAGGACCCTCCCTCCTACACACTGCTGCCACATAGGAATCTCCCTCCTACACTCTGCTGCCACATAGGAACCTCCCTCCTACACTCTGCTGCCACATAGGAACCTCCCTCCTACACACTGCTGCCACATAGGAACATCTAGGAACCTCCCTCCTACACACTGCTGCCACATAGGAACATCTAGGAACCTCCCTCCTACACACTGCTGACACATAGGAACCTCCCTCCTACACACTGTTGCCACATAGGAACCTCCCTCCTACACACTGTTGCCACATAGGAACATCTCGGAACCTCCCTCCTACACACTGCTGACACATAGGAACCTCCCTCCTACACACTGTTGCCACATAGGAACCTCCCTCCTACACACTGCTGCCACATAGGAACCTCCATACTACACACTGCTGCCACATAGGAACCTCCCTCCTACACACTGCTGTCCCATAGGAACCTCCCTCCTACACACTGCTGCCACATAGGAACCTCCCTCCTACACACTGCTGCCACATAGGAACCTCCCTTCTACACACTGCTGCCACATAGGAACCTCCCTCCTACACACTGCTGCCACATAGGAACCTCCCTCCTACACACTGCTGCCACATAGGAACCTCCATCCTACACACTGCTGCCACATAGGAACATCTAGGAACCTCCCTCCTACACACTGCTGCCACATAGGAACATCTAGGAACCTCCCTCCGACACACTGCTGCCACATAGGAACATCTAGGAACCTCCCTCCTACACACTGCTGCCACATAGGAACATCTAGGAACCTCCCTCCTACACACTGCTGTCACATAGGAACCTCCCTCATACACTCTGCTGCCACATAGGAACATCTAGGAACCTCCCTCCTACACTCTGCTGCCACATAGGAACATCTAGGAACCTCCCTCCTACACACTGCTGCCACATAGGAACATCTAGGAACCTCCCTCCTACACACTGCTGCCACATAGGAACCTCCCTCCTACACACTGCTGCCACAGAGGAACCTCCCTCCTACACACTGCTGCCACATAGGATCCTCCCTCCTACACACTGCTGCCACATAGGAACATCTAGGAACCTCCCTCCTACACACTGCTGCCACATAGGAACCTCCCTTCTACACACTGCTGCCACATAGGAACCTCCCTGCTACACACTGCTGCCACATAGGAACCTCCCTCCTACACACTGCTGCCACATAGGAACCTCCCTCCTACACACTGCTACCACATAGGAACATCTAGGAACCTCCCTCCTAAACACTGCTGCCACATAGGAACATCTAGGAACCTCCCTCCCACACACTGCTGGCACATAGGAACATCTAGGAACCTCCCTCCTACACACTGCTGCCACATAGGAACCTCCCTCCTACACACTGCTGCCACATAGGAACATCTAGGACCCTCCCTCCTACACACTGCTGCCACATAGGAACCTCCCTCCTACACTCTGCTGCCACATAGGAACCTCCCTCCTACACTCTGCTGCCACATAGGAACCTCCCTCCTACACACTGCTGCCACATAGGAACATCTAGGAACCTCCCTCCTACACACTGCTGCCACATAGGAACATCTAGGAACCTCCCTCCTACACACTGCTGACACATAGGAACCTCCCTCCTACACACTGTTGCCACATAGGAACCTCCCTCCTACACACTGTTGCCACATAGGAACATCTCGGAACCTCCCTCCTACACACTGCTGACACATAGGAACCTCCCTCCTACACACTGTTGCCACATAGGAACCTCCCTCCTACACACTGCTGCCACATAGGAACCTCCATACTACACACTGCTGCCACATAGGAACCTCCCTCCTACACACTGCTGTCCCATAGGAACCTCCCTCCTACACACTGCTGCCACATAGGAACCTCCCTCCTACACACTGCTGCCACATAGGAACCTCCCTCCTACACACTGCTGCCACATAGGAACCTCCCTCCTCCTACACACTGCTGCCACATAGGAACCTCCCTCCTACACACTGCTGCCACATAGGAACCTCCATCCTACACACTGCTGCCACATAGGAACATCTAGGAACCTCCCTCCTACACACTGCTGCCACATAGGAACATCTAGGAACCTCCCTCCGACACACTGCTGCCACATAGGAACATCTAGGAACCTCCCTCTTTCACACTGCTGCCACATAGGAACCTCCCTCCTACACACTGCTGCCACATAGGAACCTCCCTCCTACACACTGCTGCCACATAGGAACCTCCATCCTACACACTGCTGCCACATAGGAACATCAAGGAACCTCCCTCCTACACACTGCTGCCACATAGGAACATCTAGGAACCTCCCTCCTACACACTGCTGCCACATAGGAACCTCCCTCCTACACACTGCTGCCACATAGAAACCTCCCTCCTACACACTGCTGTCACATAGGAACCTCCCTCCTACACACTGCTGCCACATAGGAACCTCCCTCCTACACACTGCTGGCACATAGGAACCTCTCTCCTACACACTGCTACCACATAGGAACATCTAGGAACCTCCCTCCTACACACTGCTGCCACATAGGAACCTCCCTTCTACACACTGCTGCCACATAGGAACATCTAGGAACCTCCCTCTTACACACTGCTACCACATAGGAACCTCCCTCCTACACACTGCTGCCACATAGGAACATCTAGGAACCCCCCTCCTACACACTGCTGCCACATAGGTACCTCCCTCCTACACACTGCTGTCACATAGGAACCTCCCTCTTTCACACTGCTGCCACATAGGAACCTCCCTCCTACACACTGCTGCCACATAGGAACCTCCCTCTTTCACACTGCTGCCACATAGGAACCTCCCTCCTACACACTGCTGCCACATAGGAACATCTAGGAACCTCCCTCCTACACACTGCTGCCACATAGGAACATCTAGGAACCTCCCTCCTACACACTGCTGCCACATAGGAACATCTAGGAACCTCCCTCCTACACACTGCTGGCACATAGGAACATCTAGGAACCTCCCTCCTACACACTGCTGCCACATAGGAACCTCCCTCCTACACACTGCTGCCACATAGGAACATCTAGGAACCTCCCTCCTACACTCTGCTGCCACATAGGAACCTCCCTCCTACACTCTGCTGCCACATAGGAACCTCCCTCCTACACTCTGCTGCCACATAGGAACCTCCCTCCTACACTCTGCTGCCACATAGGAAACTCCCTCCTACACACTGCTGCCACATAGGAACCTCCCTCCTACACACTGCTGCCACATAGGAACATCTAGGAACCTCCCTCCTACGCACTGCTGCCACGTAGGAACATCTAGGAACCTCCCTCCTACACACTGCTGCTACATAGGAACATCTAGGAACCTCCCTCCTACACACTGCTGGCACATAGGAACATCTAGGAACCTCCCTCCTACACACTGCTGCCACATAGGAACCTCCCTCCTACACACTGCTGCCACATAGGAACATCTAGGAACCTCCCTCCTACACACTGCTGCCACATAGGAACCTCCCTCCTACACACTGCTGTCCCATAGGGACCTCCCTCCTACACACTGCTGCCACATAGGAACCTCCCTCCTACACTCTGCTGCCACATAGGAACCTCCCTCCTACACACTGCTACCACATAGGAACATCTAGGAACCTCCCTCCTACACACTGCTGCCACATAGGAACCTCCCTCCTACACACTGCTGCCACATAGGAACATCTAGGAACCTCCCTCCTACACACTGCTGCCACATAGGAACCTCCCTCCTACACACTGCTGCCACATAGAAACCTCCCTCCTACACACTGCTGTCACATAGGAACCTCCCTCCTACACACTGCTGCCACATAGGAACCTCCCTCCTACACACTGCTGCCACATAGGAACCTCCCTCCTACACACTGCTACCACATAGGAACATCTAGGAACCTCCCTCCTACACACTGCTGCCACATAGGAACCTCCCTTCTACACACTGCTGCCACATAGGAACATCTAGGAACCTCCCTCTTACACACTGCTACCACATAGGAACCTCCCTCCTACACACTGCTGCCACATAGGAACATCTAGGAACCCCCCTCCTACACACTGCTGCCACATAGGTACCTCCCTCCTACACACTGCTGCCACATAGGAACCTCCCTCCTACACACTGCTGTCACATAGGAACCTCCCTCCTACACACTGCTGCCACATAGGAACCTCCCTCCTACACACTGCTGGCACATAGGAACCTCCCTCCTACACACTGCTGTCCCATAGGAACCTCCCTCCTACACACTGCTGCCACATAGGAACCTCCCTCTTTCACACTGCTGCCACATAGGAACCTCCCTCCTACACACTGCTGCCACATAGGAACATCTAGGAACCTCCCTCCTACACACTGCTGCCACATAGGAACATCTAGGAACCTCTCTCCTACACACTGCTGCCACATAGGAACATCTAGGAACCTCCCTCCTACACACTGCTGGCACATAGGAACATCTAGGAACCTCCCTCCTACACACTGCTGCCACATAGGAACCTCCCTCCTACACACTGCTGCCACATAGGAACATCTAGGAACCTCCCTCCTACACTCTGCTGCCACATAGGAACCTCCCTCCTACACTCTGCTGCCACATAGGAACCTCCCTCCTACACTCTGCTGCCACATTGGAACCTCCCTCCTACACTCTGCTGCCACATAGGAAACTCCCTCCTACACACTGCTGCCACATAGGAACCTCCCTCCTACACACTGCTGCCACATAGGAACCTCCCTCCTACACACTGCTGCCACATAGGAACCTCCCTCCTACACACTGCTGCCACATAGGAACCTCCCTCCTACACACTGCTGCCACATAGGAACCTCCCTCCTACACACTGCTGCCACATAGGAACCTCCCTCCTACACACTGCTGCTACATAGGAACATCTAGGAACCTCCCTCCTACACACTGCTGGCACATAGGAACATCTAGGAACCTCCCTCCTACACACTGCTGCCACATAGGAACCTCCCTCCTACACACTGCTGCCACATAGGAACATCTAGGAACCTCCCTCCTACACACTGCTGCCACATAGGAACCTCCCTCCTACACACTGCTGTCCCATAGGAACCTCCCTCCTACACACTGCTGCCACATAGGAACCTCCCACCTACACTCTGCTGCAACATAGGAACCTCCCTCCTACACACTGCTACCACATAGGAACATCTAGGAACCTCCCTCCTACACACTGCTGCCACATAGGAACCTCCCTCCTACACACTGCTGCTACGTAGGAACATCTAGGAACCTCCCTCCTACACACTGCTACCACATAGGAACATCTAGGAACCTCCCTCCTACACACTGCTGCCACATAGGAACCGCCCTCCTACACACTGCTGCCACATAGGAACATCTAGGAACCTCCCTCCTACACACTGCTGCCACATAGGAACCTCCCTCCTACACACTGCTGTCCCATAGGAACCTCCCTCCTACACACTGCTGCCACATAGGAACCTCCCTCCTACACTCTGCTGCCACATAGGAACCTCCCTCCTACACACTGCTGCCACATAGGAACCTCCCTCCTACACACTGCTGCCACATAGGAACCTCCCTCCTACACACTGCTGCCACGTAGGAACATCTAGGAACCTCCATCCTACACACTGCTACCACATAGGAACATCTAGGAACCTCCCTCCTACACACTGCTGCCACATAGGAACATCTAGGAACCTCCCTCCTACACACTGCTGCCACATAGGAACCTCCCTCCTACACACTGCTGTCCCATAGGAACCTCCCTCCTACACACTGCTGCCACATAGGAACCTCCCTCCTACACTCTGCTGCCACATAGGAACCTCCCTCCTACACACTGCTGCCACATAGGAACCTCCCTCCTACACACTGCTGCCACATAGGAACCTCCCTCCTACACACTGCTGCCACGTAGGAACATCTAGGAACCTCCCTCCTACACACTGCTACCACATAGGAACATCTAGGAACCTCACTCCTACACACTGCTACCACATAGGAACCTCCCTCCTACACACTGCTGCCCATCAGCTTGACACCTGCAACAACGTAACGTATTCGGCACAAAAGCTCGTACAGGATAACTTCTATATCCTTACATCACTTTGTCGGGCAAAGACTCAACATCAAATCTCAAAAGAACAGACAATGACTCTTCTGTTTCTCCAATGACGCCACCGTGTCTGTGTCGCACCAAACGACGAGCATCACAAACACCGGGAATCTTCCCCTTCAGTCCATCAGCTTCACATTTCCCATCTACCCCAGTAATCAGTCCTTTCAATGGAGCCCTTTTCTTGAGAGCAAAACAATTCACATCTCTTGCCCCTATTCATTTTAACGCAGAGCGCCTTCTCCCTCTGAGACCAGCAGAAACACAAGACCTCTTCTGGTTACCCTCACCGATTCCACAGCCCCCAACTCTGTTCCCACCCTGAAACACCAAATGGATCAGAAAAGGTCCTCTTTCCCCCCAAACTTCCCTCCTACTGTCACAGACTCACCCTGACATACTTCTTGTTGTTGTGAAGAGACGCCATTTAACTGGCTGTCACAGTATCCATACAATCAGCACGAACCCCTCAGGATGTAGTGCTCAGCATCCCACTCGTCGAGAGCCGTGCGGCGTGGATTCATCTTGCCCGTGTGGGTGTGTTTTGCATCGGCTGAAATTTGACTGCATTCGATATGAAACCGGGCTGCTTCCCAGGCTTGAGCCCGGTTCCCCTGGCTGGAACATTGAACAGTTTGAGCTCGTTTAGAGTTTTACCCAGGGGAGAACGACTCTCGTTGAAGCCACGGAAGTTCAAGGCCGACCACGATATGGTTGGTTTCCACTAGATAACACAGTCACAAAGTCAAATGGTCTATATCGTAAAAATGGATGAAAACATAAATTAACTTTTTCAGTCATAAGGTTAGCAGTGTATTTACGGCTACATTTAGGATTAGGTTTAAAATCAGATATTAATGAGCGACTGTCTCTAAAAAAACAAATAACCATTCTGAAAACGCGTGGCATCGATATGAGTCAGAAACATTTAGTGTCACAATGTACTACAAAGTATAAATAGGATAACTTTGGTCATCAAGTCAGTTTGGAGCTGTAGGGTTTGAGAGATAACCAGCATGTTATTATATACTTGTGGTTAAAAAGGGTGTTCAGTGCGTGATATTGGAAATATGTATCTCATTGGAGACATAATTGGCAGGCCCTCAGTGGTTGTTGGCCAGGGTATTCAAGTGTGCTGCCTTTGAGTCAGGGTGCAGATGGAAGGGTCAGGGTGCAGATGGAAGAGTCAGGGTGCAGATGGACGGGGTCAGCGTGCAGATGGAAGGGTCAGGGTGCAGATGGAAGGGTCAGGGTGCAGATGGAAGGGTCAGGGTGCAGATGGATGGGGTCAGCGTGCAGATGGAAGGGTCAGGGTGCAGATGGAAGGGTCAGGGTGCAGATGGAAGGGTCAGGGTGCAGATGGACGGGGTCAGCGTGCAGATGGAGGGGTCAGGGTGCAGATGGAAGGGTCAGGATGCAGATGGACGGGGTCAGTGTGCAGATGGAAGGGTCAGGGTGCAGATGGAAGGGTCAGGATGCAGATGGACGGGGTCAGCGTGCAGATGGAAGGGTCAGGGTGCAGATGGAAGAGTCAGGATGCAGATGGACGGGGTCAGTGTGCAGATGGAAGGGTCAGGATGCAGATGGACGGGGTCAGCGTGCAGATGGAAGGGTCAGCGTGCAGATGGAAGGGTCAGGGTGCAGATGGAAGGGTCAGGGTGCAGATGGACGGGGTCATTGTGCAGATGGAAGGGTCAGGGTGAAGATGGAAGGATCAGGGTGAAGATGGAAGGATCAGGGTGCAGATGGAAGGGTGAGGGTGCAGATGGAAGAGTTAGGGTGCAGATGGAAGGGTCAGGGTGCAGATGGAAGGGTCAGGGTGCAGATGGAGGGGTCAGGGTGCAGATGGAAGGGTCAGAGTGCAGATGTAAGGGTCAAGGTGCAGATGGAAGGGTCAGGGTGCAGATGGAAGGGTCAGGTTGCAGATGGAAGGGTCAGGGTGCAGATGGAAAGGTTAGGGTGCAGATGGAAGGGTCAGGGTGTTGGAAATAAACCGCCTTAGTGATGTTAACGCTTTATACTGTGGAGTTTGTCTGCTTGAACAAAAGAGAACTCACTTCCTTTAACAGGGGATGAAACAGGAGCCTCAGTGAGTCACAACAGGTAAATTAAGTTTGAGTTGGTTTACAATTAAGTCAACAAATCATGCCCCCTATTGCCAAACTCCAACTGCAAATCGCCTCTCACTTCCGGAGGCGGTGAAAAAGATTCCCAACTGTGTGCAAATCACCAGCTGGGCGATGACCAATCACATCGAGTGGTCGCCATGACGAATTTGACGCTATGCGACCCAAGGCTGGAGACTTTCTTCAGCAAAGATGACCGACAAAAATACTAGAATGTAAGCACATGTAAGTGATTATAACGTCATAACTAATCATGCAAAAAACATGTCCTGTTGAAAGGAATATGTTAGTTCATGTGGAGACAAACGACTATGCATATTTCTTTGTCATAAAGTTAATTTACGAAAATCGCGATCTATAAGTCTTTGCTAGTTACAGCGCCGCCTTATCTCAGCTCACTGGTCACCATAGCAATACCTACCAGTAGCACGCGCTCCAGCAGGTATATTTCACTGGCCACCCCCAAAGACAACACCTCCTTTGGCCGCCTTTCCTTTCAGTTCTCTGCTCCAATGACTGGAACGAATTGCAAAAATCGCTGAAGCTGGAGACTTATATTTCCCTCACTAACTTTAAACATCAACTATCTGAGCTGCTAACCGATCGCTGCAGCTGTACATAGTCCATCTGTAAATAGCCCATAAATCTACCTCCTACTGTTTTTACTTACTTTTTTTCTCTTTTGCACACCAGTGTCTCTACTTGCACATCATCATCTGCTCATCCATCTCTCCAGTGTTAATCTGCTAAATTGTAATTACTTTGCTACTATTGGCCTATTTATTGCCTTACCTCCTCACGCCATTTGCACACACTGTATATAGACTTTCTCTATTGTGTTATTGACTGTTACGCTTGTTCATTCCACATGTAACTCTGTGTTGTTGATCCTCACTGAACTTCTGGAGAGAGTTTGCTGCACTGAAAGTAAAGGGGCTGAATAATTTTGCACGCCCAATTTTTCAGTTTTTGATTTGTTAAAAAAGTTTGAAACATCCAATAAATGTCGTTCCACTTCATGATTGTGTCCCACTTGTTGTTGATTCTTCACAAAAAAAAGACAGTTTTATATCTTTATGTTTGAAGCCTGAAATGTGGCAAAAGGTCGCAAAGTTCAAGGGGGCCGAATACTTTCGCAAGGCACTGTATATCCTGTTCCTGAGCTCCCGGATTCCCTGGCTAAACTAGGGTCGTCTCTAGTTACCACATCCGCAAAGTCAGAAGGCCCGCCTTCTCGACCAATCAAATGAGGGAGTGTGATGACGCGTACGCCGATTAACGGTTTGTGGGAAACGGCCAATCAGACGAGGGAGTGGGATGACTCGGTATGCCACCGATTGGCAGACGAGAGCTAGAAACGTTTGAAACTAGAAACAAGCATTTCTCTGTACCTGTAATAACACCTGTAGAGTATGTGTATGACACAATACAGTTGAATTAGATTTTATATCTATAGCTAGCTAACCAATCATTGTAAAATTATTTGAAAAACAAGCAAATACATTACTGTGCAAATGTATTGATGTTTCCAGTAAACATGTGAATAGGAAATATAGCAACCAGGTGGTCAGTAATCCTTTGATCTGTAAACCAACCCTGTCTGTTTCTGGGCTCTTGGATGTGTTCCGCATCGGGTTTGTCGGTCAACAGCCAGTCCCTCCATACAGTCATTGGTTTTACCACTAGTGTCCGGTGCTCTTGTCTGTGCCCCTCTCCTCTGATATACATGTAGTAATTCACAATACCCACCACATGATGGCAGTGTTTACTAACAAAGCCCGAGTTTGAGCTTGAGTTTATTTTATTTTTACAGGGACAGTGCACATTAATCAATGTTTCAGTATAAGTGCCGGTTTTAGCCAGCCGGCTAATTTTCAACCGCAGTCCCTGGGCAGGTTATTAAAAACAATTACAATATAGACAATCAACAATATAGACAATCATTGAGCAGTGGGCACACGCAGAGCAACATAGGACAAGCAAGACATAGCATACAGACAGAGCAACATAGAACAAGCAAGACGTAGCATACAGACAGAGCAACATAGAACAAGCAAGACATAGCATACAGACAGAGCAACATAGGACAAACAAGACATAGCATACAGACAGAGCAACATAGAACAAGCAAGACGTAGCATACAGACAGAGCAACATAGAACAAGCAAGACGTAGCATACAGACAGAGCAACATAGAACAAAAACCAGCAAGACAAAATTCATAAAACAGTTTTGGATGGTGGTTTAATTATTATTATTTTTCACTAAAAATGTACTGATTATGACCTCAATATCATAAAAAACATGGATTTCAATCTTTTCTGAAATTGCCAGTATTTAATTTAACATTCATGTATTACTTTAATGGCACAGTTTTTCGACTCCCAATTTCAGTCATGTATAATGAAACGGAACCATATTCTAATGAAAGACCAGACCAAACAGGACGGTGTGAGTTCTATAGAATGTAACGGAACCATATTCTAATGAAAGACCAGACCAAACAGGAAGGTGTGAGTTCTATAGAATGTAACGGAACCATATTCTAATGAAAGACCAAACAGGATGGTGTGAGTTCTATAGAATGTAACGGAACCATATTCTAATGAAAGACCAAACAGGACGGTGTGAGTTCTGTAGAATGAAACGGAACCATATTCTAATGAAAGACCAGACCAAACAGGAAGGTGTGAGTTCTATAGAATGAAACGGAACCATATTCTAATGAAAGACCAGACCAAACAGGACGGTGTGAGTTCTATAGAATGAAACGGAACCATATTCTAATGAAAGACCAGACCAAACAGGAAGGTGTGAGTTCTATAGAATGTAACGGAACCATATTCTAATGAAAGACCAAACAGGATGGTGTGAGTTCTATAGAATGTAACGGAACCATATTCTAATGAAAGACCAGACCAAACAGGAAGGTGTGAGTTCTATAGAATGTAACGGAACCATATTCTAATGAAAGACCAAACAGGACGGTGTGAGTTCTATAGAATGTAACGGAACCATATTCTAATGAAAGACCAAACAGGACGGTGTGAGTTCTATAGAATGTAACGGAACCATATTCTAATGAAAGACCAAACAGGACGGTGTGAGTTCTATAGAATGTAACGGAACCATATTCTAATGAAAGACCAAACAGGACGGTGTGAGTTCTGTAGAATGTAACGGAACCATATTCTAATGAAAGACCAGACCAAACAGGAAGGTGTGAGTTCTATAGAATGTAACGGAACCATATTCTAATGAAAGACCAAACAGGATGGTGTGAGTTCTATAGAATGTAACGGAACCATATTCTAATGAAAGACCAAACCAAACAGGACGGTGTGAGTTCTATAGAATGTAACGGAACCATATTCTAATGAAAGACCAAACAGGACGGTGTGAGTTCTATAGAATGTAACGGAACCATATTCTAATGAAAGACCAAACAGGACGGTGTGAGTTCTATAGAATGTAACGGAACCATATTCTAATGAAAGACCAAACAGGACGGTGTGAGTTCTGTAGAATGTAACGGAACCATATTCTAATGAAAGACCAGACCAAACAGGACGGTGTGAGTTCTATAGAATGTAACAGAACCATATTCTAATGAAAGACCAAACCAAACAGGACGGTGTGAGTTCTATAGAATGTAACGGAACCATATTCTAATGAAAAACCAAACAGGATGGTGTGAGTTCTATAGAATGTAACGGAACCATATTCTAATGAAAAACCAAACCAAACAGGACGGTGTGAGTTCTATAGAATGTAACGGAACCATATTCTAATGAAAGACCAAACAGGACGGTGTGAGTTCTATAGAATGTAACGGAACCATATTCTAATGAAAAACCAAACAGGACGGTGTGAGTTCTATAGAATGTAACGGAACCATATTCTAATGAAAGACCAAACAGGACGGTGTGAGTTCTATAGAATGTAACGGAACCATATTCTAATGAAAAACCAAACCAAACAGGACGGTGTGAGTTCTATAGAATGTAACGGAACCATATTCTAATGAAAGACCAAACAGGACGGTGTGAGTTCTATAGAATGTAACGGAACCATATTCTAATGAAAAACCAAACAGGACGGTGTGAGTTCTATAGAATGTAACGGAACCATATTCTAATGAAAGACCAAACCAAACAGGACGGTGTGAGTTCTATAGAATGTAACGGAACCATATTCTAATGAAAGACCAAACCAAACAGGACGGTGTGAGTTCTATAGAATGTAACGGAACCATATTCTAATGAAAGACCAAACAGGACGGTGTGAGTTCTATAGAATGTAACGGAACCATATTCTAATGAAAAACCAAACCAAACAGGACGGTGTGAGTTCTATAGAATGTAACGGAACCATATTCTAATGAAAGACCAAACAGGACGGTGTGAGTTCTATAGAATGTAACGGAACCATATTCTAATGAAAAACCAAACTGGACGGTGTGAGTTCTATAGAATGTAACGGAACCATATTCTAATGAAAGACCAAACAGGACGGTGTGAGTTCTATAGAATGTAACGGAACCATATTCTAATGAAAGACCAAACATGACGGTGTGAGTTCTATAGAATGTAACGGTGATGTTATATGTAACATGTTATATGTTGCATGTTATATGTATGTATTTGAATGTAGACCTAAAGGGAAGATAGGTCCTGTGGAGATGCTCATATTGAAACATACAGTGGTTGTATTTGAATGTAGACCTAAAGGGAAGATAGGTCCTGTGGAGATGTTATATTGAAACATACAGTGGTTGTATTTTAATGTAGACCTAAAGGGAAGATAGGTCCTGTGGAGGTGTTATATTGAAACATACAGTGTTTGTATTTTAATGTAGACCTATAGGGAAGATAGGTCCTGTGGAGATGCTCATATTGAAACATACAGTGGTTGTATTTTAATGTAGGCCTATAGGGAAGATAGGTCCTGTGGAGATGCTCATATTGAAACATACAGTGGTTGTATTTGAATGTAGACCTAAAGGGAAGATAGGTCCTGTGGAGATGTTATATTGAAACATACAGTGGTTGTATTTTAATGTAGGCCTATAGGGAAGATAGGTCCTGTGGAGATGCTCATATTGAAACGTTTCATATGTTTTCTTTGTCCGGCATCTCGCAAACACACTCATCAGTGTCCCTGACTCTAGTTGTCTACTTGAGCCTACTGCGAGCTGGGGTAGTTCGTTCCACGTCAGGCGAGCTGGGCTAGCTCGTTTCACGCCAGCTGAGCTGGGGTTGTTAGTTTCACACCAGGCGAGCTGGGGTAGTTCGTTTCACGCCAGGCAAGCTGGGCTAGTTCATTTCACGCCAGGCAAGCTGGGCTAGTCCGTCTCATGCCAGGCGAGCTGGCGTTGTTAGTTTCACGCCAGGTGAGCTGGGGTAGTCTGTTTCACGCCACGCGAGCTGGTGTTGTTAGTTTCACGCCAGGCGAGCTGGGCTAGTCCGTTTCACGCCAGGCGAGACTGTTAGCCATTTGTGAGACTGGTGCTAAAAAGTTGGCAAATCCGGGGAGACGAAGGTGAACATAACGAACACACCACTGTTCATGATTCCACTCAGTCGTGAAGAGCCAGGCGCTAATAGAACTCAGTTAGATCCATAATATAAACATTCTGAGCTTTGTTCAACATATATAGTTTTTATTATTAGCCAATCATTTAAAACAAAACAAAATGACAAGAAGTCTGGACTTCAGTGTTCTCATATATGTAGTTCCAGCCACGGGTGTGGGGGATGAAGAGTTGGGTTGGATCCCGTCCAGGTTGGGGGATGAAGAGTTGGGTTGGATCACGTCCAGGTTGGGGGATGAAGAGTTGGGTTGGATCACGTCCAGGTTGGGGGATGAAGAGTTGGGTTGGATCCCGTCCAGTTTGGGGGATGAAGAGTTGGGCTGGATCCCGTCCAGGTTGGGGGATGAAGAGTTGGGTTGGATCCCGTCCAGGTTGGGGGATGAAGAGTTGGGTTGGATCACGTCCAGGTTGGGGGATGAAGATTTGGGTTGGATCACGTCCAGGTTGGGGGATGAAGAGTTGGGCTGGATCCCGTCCAGGTTGGGGGATGAAGAGTTGGGTTGGATCCCATCCAGGTTGGGGGATGAAGAGTTGGGTTGGATCCCGTCCAGGTTGGGGGACCACGTTTACTACCATACCACTGGCTCTCAACCTTGGATGCTAGGACCCCTCCCCTGCATCTCCCTGGCCTATCCACCAGGGGTACTTGGGAAGACTCATGAGAACATACAGTAGACATGTTGATCAGTTTTACAAACAGGGGGGTACTTCGGGCAGAGAGAAACGTGATTGTGGGTACCATATAGTAACGAAAACCGGTTGAGAAGCTCTCCTTCAACAGCCCTTTACTGTATGCTGAGTCAGTACTGGCTAGAGCTACGAGCAACACACTCATTAGTGTTCTAACTGGTCCTCATTACCAGGATGCATGCTGGGAGAGGGACGCAGCCTGGGGGCCCATGTGGCGATGGAGTCAGGATGGGAGGGATTAGGGTACATGGGTGTGTGGGGGGGTAAGAGACAGAGGGACCTCACTGAGCGATCATGGAAAGAAACATTTGGCTTCAGTTCACCATTTTTACAACTCAGCACCACTACATGTAAAATCACTATGGATATCAAACTACAACATGTCAAATCACTATGGATATCAAACTACTACATGTCAAATCACTATGGATATCAAACTACAACTCAGCACCACAACATGTCAAATCACTATGGATATCAAACTACAACATGTCAAATCACTATGGATATCAAACTACAACATGTCAAATCACTATGGACATCAAACTACTACATGTCAAATCAATATGGATATCAAACTACAACTCAGCACCACAACATGTCAAATCACTATGGATATCAAACTATAACTCAGCACCACAACATGTCAAATCACTATGGATATCAAACTACAACTCAGCACCACAACATGTCAAATCACTATGGATATCAAACTACAACATGTCAAATCACTATGGATATCAAACTACAACTCAGCACCACAACATGTCAAATCACTATGGATATCAAACTACAACATGTCAAATCACTGTGGATATCAAACTACAACATGTCAAATCACTATGGATATCAAACTACAACATGTCAAATCACTATGGATATCAAACTAAAACATGTCAAATCATTTACATTACATTTACATTTAAGTCATTTAGCAGACGCTCTTATCCAGAGCGACTTACAAATTGGTGAATTCACCAACATGTCACCATGGATATCAAATTACAACATGTCAAATCACTATGGATATCAAACTACAACATGTCAAATCACTATGGATATCAAACTACAACATGTCAAATCACTATGGATTTCTAACTACAACTCAGCACCACAACATGCCAAATCACTATGGATATCAAACTACAACATGTCAAATCACTATGGATATCAAACTACAACATGTCAAATCACTATGGATATCAAACTACAACTCAGCACCACAACATGCCAAATCACTATGGATATCAAACTACAACATGCCAAATCACTATGGATATCAAACTACAACATGTCAAATCACCATGGATATCAAACTACAACATGTCAAATCACTATGGATATCAAACTACTACATGTCAAATCACTATGGATTTCAAACTACAACATGTCAAATCACCATGGATATCAAACTACAACTCAGCACCACAACATGTCAAATCACTATGGATATCAAACTACAACATGTCAAATCACTATGGATATCAAACAACAACTACAATTCACTAAGGTGTGTAAAATGTAACTTTACCACAAACAATAACACAACAGAAAGAGGGCTAAACCTGACCTAAAGTTTGGAGGTGGCAGGAAGGCCCAACGTGTAGGAGGTGGCAGGAAGGCCCAACGTGTAGGAGGTGGCAGGAAGGCCCAACGTGTAGGAGGTGGCAGGAAGGCCCAACGTGTAGGAGGTGGCAGGAAGGCCCAACGTGTAGGAGATGGCAGGAAGGCCCAACGTGTAGGAGGTGGCAGGAAGGCCTAACGTGTAGGAGATGACAGGAAGGCCTAACGTGTAGGAGATGGCAGGAAGGCCCAACGTGTAGGAGGTGGCAGGAAGGACTAACGTGTAGGAGATGGCAGGAAGGCCTAACGTGTAGGAGGTGGCAGGAAGGCCCAAAGTGTAGGAGATGGCAGGAAGGCCCAACGTGTAGGAGGTGGCAGGAAGGCCCAACGTGTAGGAGTTGGCAGGAAGGCCCAACGTGTAGGAGGTGGCAGGAAGGCCCAACGTGTAGGAGGTGGCAGGAAGGCCCAACGTGTAGGAGGTGGCAGGAAGGCCCAACGTGTAGGAGGTGGCAGGAAGGCCCAACGTGTAGGTGTTGGCAGGAAGGCCCAACGTGTAGGAGGTGGCAGGAAGGTGGGTAGAGGTTAGATTGTTAATCAGGCTGTAATACGCAGGGCGTTCGTTTATGAGGCGCATCGTACCATTACCATTACCGTTCGCTTGCAAGCAACATTTTCCATTATTTGTGAGCAAAGTATTAAAACAAACTTCTCACAGGAAATGTGTTATAGGTTCAGAAGTCAATTATTTACAAAGGAGCACAGTGTATATTATACCATTTTATTGGGGGGGAATTAAAACATAGTTTGGAATCCATTTAAATGTTCTAGAGCTTTTTAAAATATTTGAGAGTGGTTCAGAGACTTGTGCTTCCCTACGGAACTCCTTGTGAAATTTGGAACTCAGGACGTTCAGATCATTAAATATAGTTGGCTGAGTGTTCTAGTACACTAAAATGGTTGGACTGGACGGGCGGCTCCACAGTGAAATGGTGTCATGAAACCAAAACCAGTAGTGGTGCTGATGGCTCTGTACTCATTTACATACAGTACCAGTCATAAGTCTGGACACACCTACTCATTCAAGGGTTTTTCTTTATTTGGACTATTTTCTACATTATAGAATCATAGTGAAGACATTAAAACTATGAAATAACACATATGGAATCATGTAGTAACCTAAAAAGGTGTTAAACACATCAAAGTATATTGTATATTTGAGATTCTTCAAAGTAGCCACCCTTTGCCTTGATGACAGCTTTGCACACTCTTGGCATTCTCTCAACCAGCTTCACCTGGAATGCTTTCCCAACAGTCTTGAAGGAGTTCCCACATATGCTTAACAATTGTTGGCTGCTTTTCCTTCACTCTGCGGTCCAACTCATCACAAACCATCTCAATTGGGTTGAGGTCGGGTGTTTGTGGAGGCCAGGTCATCTGATGCAGCACTCCATCACTCCTTCTTGGTCAAATAGCCCTTACACAGCCTGGAGGTGTGTTAGGTCATTGTCCTGTTGAAAAACAAATGATAGTCCCACTAAACGCAAACCAGATGGGATGGCATATCGCTGCAGAATGCTGTGGTAGCCATTTAAGTGTGCCTTGAATTCAAAATAAATCACTGACAGTGTAATCAGCAAAGCATCACCACACCATCACACCTCCTCCTCCATGCTTCACGGTGGGAACCACACATGCGGAGATCATCCGTTCCCCTACTCTGTCTCACAAAGACAAGGCGGTTGCAACCAAACATCTCAAATTTGGACTCATCAGACCAGAGGACAGATTTCCACCGGTCTAATGTCCATTGCTCGTGTTTCTTGGACCAAGCAAGTCTCTTCTTCTTATTGGTGTCCTTTTAGTAGTGGTTTCTTTGCAGCAATACAACCATGAAGGCCTGATTCACACAGTCTCCTCTGAACAGTTGATGTTGAGATGTGTCTGTTAGTTGAACTTTGTGAAGCATTTATTTGGGCTGCAATTTCTGAGGCTGGTATCTCTAATAAACTTATCCTCTGCAGCAGAGGTAACTCTGGCTCTTCCTTTCCTGTGGCGGTCTTCATGAGAGCCAGTTAACTCTAATGAACTTATCCTCTGCAGCAGAGGTAACTCTGATGAGAGACAGTTTCATCACAGCACTTGAAGAAAAGTTCAATGTTCCTGAAATGTTCCGGATGAACTGACTTTCATGTCTTAAAGTAATGATGGACTGTCATTTCACTTTGCTTATTTGAGCTGTTCTTGTCATAATATGGACTCGGTCTTTTGCCAAATAGGACTATATTCTGTATACCACCTCTACCTTGTAACAACACAACTGATTGGCTCAAATGCATTAAGAAGGGAAGATATTCCATAAATTAACTTTTAACAAGGCACACCTGTTAATTGAAATTCCAGGTGACTACCCCATGAAGCTGGGAGTGTGCAAAGCTGTCATCAAGGCAAAGGATGGCTACTTTGAAGAATCTCAAAAATAAAATATATTTAGATTTTTTAAATTAACACTTTTTTGGTTACTACATGATTCCATATGTGTTATTTCATAGTTGTGACGTCTTCACTATTATTCTACAATGTAGAAAATAGTAAAAATAAAGAAAAACCCTCGAATGACCATTTTGAATCCCACCATACCTTCTCCGCTGTGTGATCTGGATTCCGAGCTGGTCATGGGTGCACCTCAGCCATGCTCAAGGTCCTAAACGACATCATAACCGCCATCAATAAAAGACACTACTGTGCAGCCGTCTTCATCAACCTGGCCAAGGCTTTCGACTCTGTCAATCACCATATTCTTATCGGGCAGACTCAGTAGCCTCGGTTTTTCAAATGACTGCCTCGCCTGGTTCACCAACTACTTCTCAGATAGAGTTCAGTGTGTCAAATCGGAGGGCCTGTTGTCCGGACCTCTGGCAGTCTCTATGGGGTGCCACAGGGTTCAATTCTCGGGGCGACTCTTTTTGTCTGTATGTATCAATGATGTCGCTCTTGCTGCTGGTGATTCTCTGATCCACCTCTACGCAGACGACACCATTCTGTATACATCTGGACCTTCTTTGGACACTGTGTTAACAAACCTCCAGACGAGCTTCTGCTGCCAATGACTGGAACGAATTGCAAACATCACTGAAGCTGGAGACTCATATCTCCCTCACTAACTTCAAGCATATACAATCTGAGTATATACCAAGTTGCTTGACAAACATGGAGCTTTGCTCTGGTCCACAGAAGCTACCTGTGGCCTGTATATACCAAACTGCCTGTGTGCTCTATTTACCAAACTGCCTGTATTT
The DNA here is from genome assembly GCF_036934945.1 of Oncorhynchus masou masou. NCBI lineage: Eukaryota > Metazoa > Chordata > Actinopteri > Salmoniformes > Salmonidae > Oncorhynchus > Oncorhynchus masou. The sequence continues at coordinate 166,131 of NW_027011357.1, read as the reverse complement.
ACCAAACTGCCTGTATATACCAAGCTGCCTGTGGCCTGTATATACCAAGCTGCCTGTGGCCTGTATATACCAAGCTGCCTGTATATACCAAGCTGCCTGTATATACCAAGCTGCCTGTAGCATGTATATACCAAGCTGCCTGTGGCCTGTATATACCAAGCTGCCTGTATATACCAAGCTGCCTGTATATACCAAGCTGCCTGTAGCCTGTATATACCAAGCTGCCTGTGGCCTGTATATACCAAGCTGCCTGTATATACCAAGCTGCCTGTAGCATGTATATACCAAGCTGCCTGTGGCCTGTATATACCAAGCTGCCTGTATATACCAAGCTGCCTGTATATACCAAGCTGCCTGTAGCCTGTATATACCAAGCTGCCTGTGACCTGTATATACCAAGCTGCCTGTATATACCAAGCTGCATGTGACCTGTATATACCAAGCTGCCTGTAGCCTGTATATACCAAGCTGCCTGTGACCTGTATATACCAAGATGCCTGTATATACCAAGCTGCCTGTGACCTGTATATACCAAGCTGCCTGTATATACCAAGCTGCCTGTGGCCTGTATATACCAAGCTGCCTGTATATACCAAGCTGCCTGTATACACCAAGCTGCCTGTATATACCAAGCTGTCTGTATATACCAAGCTGCCTGTGACCTGTATATACCAAGCTGCCTGTATATACCAAACTGCCTGTGACCTGTATATACCAAGCTGCCTGTATGTACCAAGCTGCCTGTATATACCAAGCTGCCCTGTATATACCAAGCTGCCTGTGACCTGTATATACCAAGCTGCCTGTATATACCAAGCTGCCTGTGGCCTGTATATACCAAGCTGCCTGTATACACCAAGCTGCCTGTATATACCAAGCTGCCTGTATATACCAAGCTGCCTGTATATACCAAGCTGCCTGTATATACCAAGCTGCCTGTATAAACCAAACTGCCTGTGACCTGTATATACCAAGCTGCCTGTATATACCAAGCTGCCTTTGGCCTGTATATATCAAGCTGCCTGTATATACCAAGCTGCCTGTGACCTGTATATACCAAGCTGCCTGTATATACCAAGCTGCCTGTATATACCAAGCTGCCTGTATATACCAAGCTGCCTGTGGCCTTTATATACCAAGCTGCCTGTGGCCTGTATATACCAAGCTGTCAGTGGCCTGTATATACCAAGCTGCCTGTGGCCTATACATACCAAGCTGCCTGTATACACCAAGCTGCCTGTGGCCTGTATATACCAAGCTGCCAGTGGCCTGTATATACCAAGCTGCCTGTATATACCAAGCTGCCAGTGGCCTGTATATACCAAGCTGCCTTCGGCCTGTATATACCAAGCTGCCTTCGGCCTGTATATACCAAGCTGCCTGTGGCCTGTATATACCAAGCTGCCTGTGGCCTGTATATACTAAGCTGCCTGTATATACCAAGCTGCCAGTGGCCTGTATATACCAAGCTGCCTGTGGCCTGTATATACCAAGCTGCCTGTAAATACCAAACTGCCTGTGTATACCAAGCTGCCTGTGGCCTGTATATACCAAGCTGCCAGTGGCCAGTATATACCAAACTGCATGTGGCCTGTATACACCAAGCTGCCTGTGGCCTGTATATACCAAGCTGCCTGTGGCCTGTATATACCAAGCTGCATGTGGCCTATATACACCAAGCTGCCTGTGGCCTGTATATACCAAGCTGCCAGTGGCCTGTATATACCAAGCTGCCTGTGGCCTGTATATACCAAGCTGCCAGTGGCCTGTATATACCAAGCTGCCAGTGGCCTGTATATACCAAGCTGCCTGTGGCCTGTATATACCAAGCTGCATGTGGTCTGTATATACCAAGCTGCCTGTGGCCTGTATATACCAAGCTGCATGTGGCCTGTATATACCAAGCTTCCTGTATATACCAAGCTGCCTGTGGCCTGTATACACCAAGCTGCCTGTATATACCAAGCTGCCAGTGGCCTGTATATACCAAGCTGCCTGTGGCCTGTATACACCAAGCTGCCTGTATACACCAAGCTGCCTGTATATACCAAACTGCCTGTATATACCAAGCTGTCTGTATATACCAAGCTGCCTGTGGCCTGTATATACCAAGCTGCCAGTGGCCTGTATATACCAAGCTGCCAGTGCCTGTATAAACCAAGCTGCCTGTATATACCAAGCTGCCTGTATAAACCAAGCTGCCTGTATATACCCAGCTGCCTGTATAAACCAAGCTGCCTGTATAAACCAAGCTGCGTGTATAAACCAAGCTGTATAAATACCAAGCTGCCTGTATATACCAAGCTGCCTGTATATACCAAGCTGCCTGTATATACCAAGCTTCCTGTATAAACCAAGCTGCCTGTGGCCTGTATAGGGTTAACACTGTTGGTCCATAGAGCCTCTGGTAAAGGGTTAGGGTTAACACTGCTGGTCCATAGAGCCTCTGGTAAAGGGTTAACACTGCTGGTCCATAGAGCCTCTGGTAAAGGGTTAACACTGCTGGTCCATAGAGCCTCTGGTAAAGGGTTAACACTGCTGGTCCATGAGTCTCTGGTAAAGGGTTAACACTGCTGGTCCATAGAGCCTCTGGTAAAGGGTTAACACTGCTGGTCCATAGAGCCTCTGGTAAAGGGTTAGGGTTAACACTGCTGGTCCATAGAGCCTCTGGTAAAGGGTTAACACTGCTGGTCCGTAGAGCCTCTGGTAAAGGGTTAGGGTTACCACTGCTGGTCCATAGAGCCTCTGGTAAAGGGTTAACACTGCTGGTCCATAGAGCCTCTGGTAAAGGGTTAACACTGCTGGTCCATAGAGTCTCTGGTAAAGGGTTAACACTGCTGGTCCATAGAGTCTCTGGTAAAGGGTTAGGGTTACCACTGCTGGTCCATAGAGCCTCTGGTAAAGGGTTAGGGTTACCACTGCTGGTCCATAGAGCCTCTGGTAAAGGGTTAACACTGCTGGTCCGTAGAGTCTCTGGTAAAGGGTTAACACTGCTGGTCCATAGAGCCTCTGGTAAAGGGTTAGGGTTACCACTGCTGGTCCATAGAGCCTCTGGTAAAGGGTTAACACTGCTGGTCCATAGAGCCTCTGGTAAAGGGTTAGGGTTACCACTGCTGGTCCGTAGAGCCTCTGGTAAAGGGTTAACACTGCTGGTCCATAGAGTCTCTGGTAAAGGGTTAACACTGCTGGTCCATAGAGCCTCTGGTAAAGGGTTAACCACTGCTGGTCCGTAGAGCCTCTGGTAAAGGGTTAACACTGCTGGTCCATAGAGTCTCTGGTAAAGGGTTAACACTGCTGGTCCATAGAGTCTCTGGTAAAGGGTTAGGGTTAACACTGCTGGACCATATGGCCTCTGGTAAAGGGTTAGGGTTACCACTGCTGGTCCGTAGAGCCTCTGGTAAAGGGTTAACACTGCTGGTCCATTAAGCCTCTGGTAAAGGGTTAGGGTTAACACTGCTGGTCCATAGAGTCTCTTGTAAAGGGTTAACACTGCTGGTCCATAGAGTCTCTGGTAAAGGGTTAACACTGCTGGTCCATAGAGCCTCTGGTAAAGGGTTAGGGTTAACACTGCTGGTCCTTAGAGCCTCTGGTAAAGGGTTAACACTTGTTGTAGAGCTGAGGAGGTTCCCAACACCAGTCAATGATCAGCACTGTTGTAGAGCTGAGGAGGTTCCCAACACCAGTCAATGATCAGCACTGTTGTAGAGCTGAGGAGGTTCCCAACACCAGTCAACGATCAGCACTGTTGTAGAGCTGAGGAGGTTCCCAACACCAGTCAAATATCAGCACTGATGTAGAGCTGAGGAGGTTCCCAACACCAGTCAACGATCAGCACTGATGTAGAGCTGACGAGGTTCCCAACACCAGTCAAATATCAGCACTGTTGTAGAGCTGAGGAGGTTCCCAACTCCAGTCAACGATCAGCACTGATGTAGAGCTGAGGAGGTTCCCAACACCAGTCAACGATCAGCACTGATGTAGAGCTAAGGAGGTTCCCAACACCAGTCAACTATCAGCACTGATGTAGAGCTGAGGAGGTTCCCAACACCAGTCAAATATCAGCACTGATGTAGAGCTGAGGAGGTTCCCAACACCAGTCAACGATCAGCACTGATGTAGAGCTGACGAGGTTCCCAACACCAGTCAACGATCAGCACTGTTGTAGAGCTGAGGAGGTTCCCAACTCCAGTCAACGATCAGCACTGATGTAGAGCTGAGGAGGTTCCCAACACCAGTCAACGATCAGCACTGATGTAGAGCTGAGGAGGTTCCCAACACCAGTCAACGATCAGCACTGTTGTAGAGCTGAGGAGGTTCCCAACACCAGTCAACGATCAGCACTGTTGTAGAGCTGAGGAGGTTCCCAACATCAGTCAACGATCAGCACTGTTGTAGAGCTGAGGAGGTTCCCAACACCAGTCAACGATCAGCACTGTTGTAGAGCTGAGGAGGTTCCCAACACCAGTCAACGATCAGCACTGTTGTAGAGCTGAGGAGGTTCCCAACACCAGTCAACGATCAGCACTGTTGTAGAGCTGAGGAGGTTCCCAACACCAGTCAACGATCAGCACTGTTGTAGAGCTGAGGAGGTTCCCAACACCAGTCAACGATCAGCACTGTTGTAGAGCTGAGGAGGTTCCCAACACCAGTCAACGATCAGCACTGTTGTAGAGCTGAGGAGGTTCCCAACACCAGTCAACGATCAGCACTGTTGTAGAGCTGAGGAGGTTCCCAACACCAGTCAACGATCAGCACTGTTGTAGAGCTGAGGAGGTTCCCAACACCAGTCAACGATCAGCACTGTTGTAGAGCTGAGGAGGTTCCCAACACCAGTCAACGATCAGCACTGTTGTAGAGCTGAGGAGGTTCCCAACACCAGTCAACGATCAGCACTGTTGTAGAGCTGAGGAGGTTCCCAACATCAGTCAAATATCAGGACTGTTGTAGAGCTGAGGAGGTTCCCAACTCCAGTCAATGATCAGTACTGATGTAGAGCTGAGGAGGTTCCCAACACCAGTCAAATATCATCACTGTTGTAGAGCTGAGGAGGTTCCCAACACCAGTCAATGATCAGCACTGTTGTAGAGCTGAGGAGGTTCCCAACACCAGTCAATGATCAGCACTGTTGTAGAGCTGAGGAGGTTCCCAACACCAGTCAACGATCAGCACTGTTGTAGAGCTGAGGAGGTTCCCAACACCAGTCAAATATCAGCACTGATGTAGAGCTGAGGAGGTTCCCAACACCAGTCAAATATCAGCACTGATGTAGAGCTGAGGAGGTTCCCAACACCAGTCAAATATCAGCACTGTTGTAGAGCTGAGGAGGTTCCCAACACCAGTCAAATATCAGCACTGTTGTAGAGCTGAGGAGGTTCCCAACACCAGTCAACGATCAGCACTGTTCTAGAGCTGAGGAGGTTCCCAACACCAGTCAACGATCAGCACTGTTGTAGAGCTGAGGAGGTTCCCAACACCAGTCAACGATCAGCACTGTTGTAGAGCTGAGGAGGTTCCCAACACCAGTCAATACCAGTCCAGACCACGTCATTATTTCCTTCAGAGGAATGTGTTACCTCCTCAGACCGAGACTTTGTCATTATCTTCCTCAGAAGAATGAGCAACCAGCTCAGACAACGTCATTATCTCCTTCAGAGGAATGTGTTACCAGCTCAGACCACGTCATTATCTCCCTCAGATGAATGTGTTACCTGCTCAGACCGAGACTTTGTCATTATCTCCTTCAGAGGAATGTGTTACCAGCTCAGACCACGTCATTATCTCCCTCAGATGAATGTGTTACCAGTCCAGACCAAGTCATTATCTCCCTCAGAGGAATGTGTTACCAGCTCAGACCCAGACCACGTCATTGTCTCCCTCAGAGGAATGTGTTACCATCCCAGACCACCTCATTATCTCCCTCAGAGGAATGTGTTACCATCCCAGACCACCTCATTATCTCCCCCAGAGGAATGTGTTACCAGCTCAGACCACGTCATTATCTCCCCCAGAGGAATGTGTTACCAGCCCAGACCAGTTCATTATCTCCCCCAGAGGAATGTGTTACCAGCCCAGACCAGTTCATTATCTCCCTCAGAGGTATTTGTTACCATCCCAGACCACCTCATTATCTCCCTCAGAGGAATGTGTTACCAGCCCAGACCACATCATTATCTCCCCCAGAGGAATGTGTAACCAGCTCAGACCACGTCATTATCTCCCTCAGAGGAATGTGTTACCAGCCCAGACCAGTTCATTATCTCCCTCAGAGGTATGTGTTACCACCCCAGACCACGTCATTATCTCCCTCAGAGGAATGTGTTACCAGCCCAGACCAGTTCATTATCTCCCTCAGAGGTATGTGTTACCACCCCAGACCATGTCATTATCTCCCTCAGAGGAATGTGTTACCAGCCCAAACCACATCATTATCTCCCTCAGAGGAATGTGTTACCAGCCCAGACCACATCATTATCTCCTTCAGAGGAATGTGTTACCAGCTCAGACCATGTCATTATCTCCCTCAGAGGAATGTGTAACCAGCTCAGACCATGTCATTATCTCCTTCAGAGGAATGTGTTACCAGCTCAGACCGAGACTTTGTCATTATCTCCCTCAGAAGAATGAGTCACCAGCTCAGACCATGTCATTATCTCCTTCAGAGGAACGTGTTACCAGTCCAGACCACGTCATTATCTCCTTCAGAGGAATGTGTTACCAGCTCAGACCGAGACTTCGTCATTATCTCCCTCAGAAGAATGAGTAACCAGCTCACACCACTTCATTATCTCCTTCAGAGGAATGTGTTACCAGCTCAGACCACATCATTATCTCCCTCAGAGGAATGTGAAACCAGCCCAGACCACATCATTATCTCCTTCAGAGGAATGTGTTACCAGCTCAGACCACGTCATTATCTCCTTCAGAGGAATGTGTTACCATCCCAGACCACATCATTATCTCCCTCAGAGGAATGTGTTACCAGCTCAGACCGAGACCAAGTCATTATCTCCCTCAGAGGAATGTGTTACCTGCTCAGACCACATCAGTATCTCCCTCAGTCAAGACCAATCAAACACATTCCCCTTACTTCTTTAACTTTTCATGAATTACTGTTCTGTGTAACTGAAATGGACCTGGGCTCCCTTTAGCTGGACTGGACCTGGGCTGCCTCTAACTGGACATGGGTTGCATCTAGCTGGACCTGGGCTGCCTCTAGTTGGACTGGACCTGGGCTGCTTCTAGTTGGACTGGTCCTGGGCTGCCTCTAGTTGGACTGGTCCTGGTCTGCCTCTAGCTGGACTGGACCTGGGCTGCCTCTAGCTGAACTGGACCTGGGCTGCCTCTAGCTGGACTGGACCTGGGCTGCCTCTAGCTGGACTGGACCTGGGCTGCCTCTAGCTGGACTGGACCTCGACTGCCTCTAGCTGGATTGGACCTGGGCTGCCTCTAGCTGGACTGGACCTGGGCTGCCTCTAGCTGGATTGGACCTGGGCTGCCTCTAGCTGGATTGGACCTGGGCTGCCTCTAGCTGGACTGGACCTGGGCTGCCTCTAGCTGGACTGGACCTGGGCTGCCTCTAGCTGGACTGGACCTGGGCTGCCTCTAGCTGGACTGGACCTGGGCTGCCTCTAGCTGGACCTGGGCTGCCTCTAGCTGGATTGGACCTGGGCTGCCTCTAGCTGGATTGGACCTGGGCTGCCTCTAGCTGGATTGGACCTGGGCTGCCTCTAGCTGGATTGGACCTGGGCTGCCTCTAGCTGGATTGGACCTGGGCTGCCTCTAGCTGGACTGGACCTGGGCTGCCTCTAGCTGGATTGGAACTGGGCTGCCTCTAGCTGGATTGGAACTGGGCTGCCTCTTGCTGGACTGGACCTGGGCTGCCTCTAGCTGGACTGGACCTGGGCTGCCTCTAGCTGGACTGGACCTGGGCTGCCTCTAGCTGGACTGGACCTGGGCTGCCTCTAGCTGGATTGGACCTGGGCTGCCTCTAGCTGGACTGGACCTGGGCTGCCTCTAGCTGGACTGGACCTGGGCTGCCTCTAGCTGGACTGGACCTGGGCTGCCTCTAGCTGGTAGGACCTGGACTGCCTCTTGCTGGACTGGACCTGGGCTGCCTCTAGCTGGACCTGGGCTGCCTCTAGCTGGACTGGACCTGGGCTGCCTCTAGCTGGACTGGACCTGGGCTGCCTCTAGCTGGACTGGACCTGGGCTGCCTCTAGCTGGACTGGACCTGGGCTGCCTCTAGCTGGACTGGACCTGGGCTGCCTCTTGCTGGACTGGACCTGCCGGGCCAGACTGTCATGGAATAAGACAGAACATCAAAGACTAAATACTAAAGGTCTGTTCCAACGTCAATATGATGAACTGAGGAGGAGAAAGGATTTTCCCACAGCAGGAAAACAGAAAGTTCTCCATCTTCCAACACTGTTGTTGGGCTTCAACATTGAAATTGTAAACCGGGTGGTTCGATCCCTGAAGCCGGGGTATATCAGACCTTATACCATGGGTACATCAGACCTTATACCATGGGTACATCAGACCTTATACCATGGGTACATCAGACCTTATACCATGGGTATATCAGACCTTATACCATGGGTATATCAGACCTTATACCATGGGTATATCAGACCTTATACCATGGGTATATCAGACCTTATACCATGGGTATATCAGACCTTATACCATGGGTATATCAGACCTTATACCATGGGTATATCAGACCTTATACCATGGGTATATCAGACCTTATACCATGGGTACATCAGACCTTATACCATGGGTACATCAGACCTTATACCATGGGTATATCAGACCTTATACCATGGGTATATCAGACCTTATACCATGGGTATATCAGACCTTATACCATGGGTATAACAGACCTTATACCATGGGTATATCAGACCTTATACCATGGGTATATCAGACCTTATACCATGGGTATATCAGACCTTATACCATGGGTATATCAGACCTTATACCATGGGTATATCAGACCTTATACCATGGGTATAACAGACCTTATACCATGGGTATATCAGACCTTATACCACGGGTATATCAGACCTTAAACCATGGGTATCTCAGACCTTATACCATGGGTATATCAGACCTTATACCATGGGTATATCAGACCTTATACCATGGGTATACCAGACCTTATACCATGGGTATATCAGACCTTATACCATGGGTATATCAGACCTTATACCATGGGTATATCAGACCTTATACCATGGGTATATCAGACCTTATACCATGGGTATATCAGACCTTATACCATGGGTATATCAGACCTTAAACCATGGGTATATCAGACCTTAAACCATGGGTATATCAGACCTTATACCATGGGTATATCAGACCTTATACCATGGGTATATCAGACCTTATACCATGGGTATATCAGACCTTAAACCATGGGTATATCAGACCTTATACCATGGGTATATCAGACCTTATACCATGGGTACATCAGACAGCTACAGAGCAGAACCATGGTATTATATGCAGCTACAGAGCAGAGACATGGTGTTATATACAGCTACAGAGCAGAGCCATGGTATTATATACAGCTACAGAGCAGAACCAGGGTATTATATACAGCTACAGAGCAGAACCATGGTATTATATACAGCTACAGAGCAGAGCCATGGTATTATATACAGCTACAGAGCAGAACCATGGTATTATATACAGCTACAGAGCAGAACCAGGGTATTATATGCAGCTACAGAGCAGAGACATGGTGTTATATACAGCTACAGAGCAGAGCAGAGCCATGGTATTATATACAGCTACAGAGCAGAGCCATGGTATTATATACAGCTACAGAGCAGAGCCATGGCATTATATACAGCTACAGAGCAGAACCATGGTATTATATACAGCTACAGAGCAGAGCCATGGTATTATATACACCTACAGAGCAGAACCATGGTATTATATACAGCTACAGAGCAGAACCATGGTATTATATACAGCTACAGAGCAGAACCAGGGTATTATATACAGCTACAGAGCAGAGACATGGTATTATATACAGCTACAGAGCAGAGCCATGGTATTATATACAGCTACAGAGCAGAGCCATGGCATTATATACAGCTACAGAGCAGAACCATGGTATTATATACAGCTACAGAGCAGAGCCATGGTATTATATACAGCTACAGAGCAGAACCATGGTATTATATACAGCTACAGAGCAGAACCAGGGTATTATATACAGCTACAGAGCAGAACCAGGGTATTATATACAGCTCCAGAGCAGAGCCATGGTATTATATACAGCTACAGAGCAGAACCAGGGTATTATATACAGCTCCAGAGCAGAACCATGGTATTATATACAGCTACAGAGCAGAGCCATGGTATTATATACAGCTACAGAGCAGAACCATGGTATTATATACAGCTACAGAGCAGAGCCATGGTATTATATACAGCTACAGAGCAGAACCAGGGTATTATATACAGCTACAGAGCAGAGCCAGGGTATTATATACAGCTACAGAGCTGAACCATGGTATTATATACAGCTACAGAGCAGAACCAGGGTATTATATACAGCTACAGAGCAGAGCCATGGTATTATATACAGCTACAGAGCAGAGCCATGGTATTATACACAGCTACAGAGGTAACAGAGTAACAGAGAAGGGTAACAGGGTAACAGAGGGGTAGAGAGGGGTAACAGAGAGGTAGAGAGGTGTAACAGATGGGTAGAGAGGGGTAACAGAGGGGTAGAGAGGGGTAATAGAGAGGTAGAGAGGGGTAACAGAGAGGTAGAGAGGGGTAACAGAGAGGTAGAGAGGGGTAACAGAGAGGTAGAAATGGGTAACAGAGGGTCGAGAAGGGTAACAGAGGGGTAGAGAGGGGTAACATAGGGGTAGAGAGGGGTAACAGAGGGGTAGAGTGGGGTAGAGTGGGGTAGAGAGGAGTAGAGAGGGGTAACAGAGGGGTAGAGAGGGGTAACAGAGGGGTAGAGAGGGGTAACAGAGGGGTAGAGAGGGGTAACAGAGGGGTAGAGAAGGGTAACAGAGGGGTAGAGAGGGGTAACAGAGGGGTAACAGAGGGGTAGAGAGGGGTAACAGAGGGGTAGAGATGGGTAACAGAGTGGTAGAGAGGGGTAACAGAGGGGTAGAGTGGGGTAGAGAGGAGTAGAGAGGGGTAACAGAGGGGTAGAGAGGGGTAACAGAGGGGTAGAGAGGGGTAACAGAGGGGTAGAGAGGGGTAACAGAGGGGTAGAGAGGGGTAACAGAGGGGTAGAGAGGGGTAGAGAGTGGTAGAGAGGGGTAACAGAGGGGTAGAGAGGGGTAACAGAGGGGTAGAGAAGGGTAACAGAGGGGTAGAGAGGGGTAACAGAGGGATAGAGAGGGGTAACAGAGGGGTAGAGAGGGGTAACAGAGGGGTAGAGAGGGGTAGAGAGGGGTAACAGAGTGGTAGAGAGGGGTAACAGAGGGGTAGAGTGGGGTAGAGAGGAGTAGAGAGGGGTAACAGAGGGGTAGAGAGGGGTAACAGAGGGGTAGAGAGGGGTAACAGAGGGGTAGAGAGGGGTAGAGAGGGGTAGAGAGGGGTAACAGAGGGGTAGAGAGGGGTAACAGAGAGGTAGAGAGGGGTAACAGAGGGGTAGAGAGGGGTAACAGAGAGTTAGAGAGGGGTAACAGAGAGGTAAAGAGGTGTAACAGAGGGGTAGAGAGGGTTACCAGAGGGATAGAGATGGGTAACAGAGGGGTAGAGAGGGTTACCAGAGGGATAGAGATGGGTAACAGAGAGGTAGAAAGGGGTAACAGAGTGTCTAGAGGGTTAGAGAGTGGTAACAGAGGGGTAGAGAGGGGTAGCAGAGGGGTAGAGAGGGGTAACAGAGAGGTAGAGAGGGGTAACAGAGAGGTAGAGAGGGGTAACAGAGGGATAGAGAGGGGTAACAGAGGGATAGAGAGGGGTAACAGAGGGGTAGAGAGGGGTAACAGGCACGGAGGAGACACTCACTCTAACAGAGGGGTTGGGAGGGGTAGGGAGGGGTAGAGAGGGGTAACAGAGGGGTAGAGAGGGTTAACAGAGGAGTTGGGAGGGGTAACAGAGGGGTAGAGAGGGGTAACAGAGGGGTAGAGAGGGGTAATAGAGAGGTAGAGAGGGGTAACAGAGAGGTAGAGAGGGGTAACAGAGGGGTAGAGAGGGGTAACAGAGGGGTAACAGGGAGATAGAGAGGGGTAAGAGAGGGATAGAGAGGGGTAACAGAGGGATAGAGAGGGGTAACAGAGGGATAGAGAGGGGTAACAGATGGGTAGAGAGGGGTAACAGAGGGATAGAGAGGGGTAACAGAGGGGTAGAGAGGGGTAACAGGCACGGAGGAGACACTCACTCTAACAGAGGGGTTGGGAGGGGTAGGGAGGGGTAGAGAGGGGTAACAGAGGGGTAGAGAGGGTTAACAGAGGAGTTGGGAGGGGTAACAGAGGGGTAGAGAGGGGTAACAGAGGGGTAGAGAGGGGTAATAGAGAGGTAGAGAGGGGTAACAGAGAGGTAGAGAGGGGTAACAGAGGGGTAGAGAGGGGTAACAGAGGGGTAACAGGGAGATAGAGAGGGGTAAGAGAGGGATAGAGAGGGGTAACAGAGAGGTAGAGAGGGGTAACAGAGAGGTAGAGAGGGGTAACAGAGGGATAGAGAGGGGTAACAGAGGGGTAGAGAGGGGTAACAGAGGGATAGAGAGGGGTAACAGAGGGATAGAGAGGGGTAACAGAGGGGTAGAGAGGGGTAACAGAGAGGTAGAGAGGGGTAACAGAGGGATAGAGAGGGGTAACAGAGGGGTAGAGAGGGGTAACAGGCACGGAGGAGACACTCACTCTAACAGAGGGGTTGGGAGGGGTAGGGAGGGGTAGAGAGGGGTAACAGAGGGGTAGAGAGGGTTAACAGAGGAGTTGGGAGGGGTAACAGAGGGGTAGAGAGGGTTAACAGAGGAGTTGGGAGGGGTAACAGAGGGGTAGAGAGGGGTAACAGAGGGGTAGAGAGGGGTAATAGAGAGGTAGAGAGGGGTAACAGAGAGGTAGAGAGGGGTAACAGAGGGGTAGAGAGGGGTAACAGAGGGGTAACAGGGAGATAGAGAGGGGTAAGAGAGGGTTAGAGAGGGGTAACAGAGGGATAGAGAGGGGTAACAGAGGGATAGAGAGGGGTAACAGATGGGTAGAGAGGGGTAACAGAGGGATAGAGAGGGGTAACAGAGGGGTAGAGAGGGGTAACAGGCACGGAGGAGACACTCACTCTAACAGAGGGGTTGGGAGGGGTAGGGAGGGGTAGAGAGGGGTAACAGAGGGGTAGAGAGGGTTAACAGAGGAGTTGGGAGGGGTAACAGAGGGGTAGAGAGGGGTAACAGAGGGGTAGAGAGGGGTAATAGAGAGGTAGAGAGGGGTAACAGAGAGGTAGAGAGGGGTAACAGAGGGGTAGAGAGGGGTAACAGAGGGGTAACAGGGAGATAGAGAGGGGTAAGAGAGGGATAGAGAGGGGTAACAGAGAGGTAGAGAGGGGTAACAGAGAGGTAGAGAGGGGTAACAGAGGGATAGAGAGGGGTAACAGAGGGATAGAGAGGGGTAACAGAGGGATAGAGAGGGGTAACAGAGGGGTAGAGAGGGGTAACAGAGAGGTAGAGATGGGTCACAGAGGGATAGAGAGGGGTAACAGATGGGTAGAGAGGGGTAACAGAGGGATAGAGAGGGGTAACAGAGGGGTAGAGAGGGGTAACAGGCACGGAGGAGACACTCACTCTAACAGAGGGGTTGGGAGGGGTAGGGAGGGGTAGAGAGGGGTAACAGAGGGGTAGAGAGGGTTAACAGAGGAGTTGGGAGGGGTAACAGAGGGGTAGAGAGGGGTAACAGAGGGGTAGAGAGGGGTAATAGAGAGGTAGAGAGGGGTAACAGAGAGGTAGAGAGGGGTAACAGAGGGGTAGAGAGGGGTAAAAGAGGGGTAACAGAGGGGTAGAGAGGGGTAACAGAGGGTTAACAGAGGGGTAGAGAGGGGTAACAGAGGGGTAGAGAGGGTTAACAGAGGAGTTGGGAGGGGTAACAGAGGGGTAGAGAGGGGTAACAGAGGGGTAGAGAGGGGTAATAGAGAGGTAGAGAGGGGTAACAGAGAGGTAGAGAGGGGTAACAGAGGGGTAGAGAGGGGTAACAGAGGGGTAACAGGGAGATAGAGAGGGGTAAGAGAGGGATAGAGAGGGGTAACAGAGGGATAGAGAGGGGTAACAGAGGGATAGAGAGGGGTAACAGAGGGATAGAGAGGGGTAACAGATGGGTAGAGAGGGGTAACAGGCACTGAGGAGACACTCACTCTACTGACCTAATTCTTCACATGAGGTCTGATCTGAGGTCGTTACCCAGCGGCGTCTGCAGCTCAGAGGTGACCGGTTTTCAATAACGGATCGACTGAGACCTAAAATATGAATCTGGGATCAAAACTATATTTAAATAACACATCTAGAGGACTGTGTTGAGGTTCAACTCCACCTTCTCTTTCACTATCACATAATGTCATCTGTCTTTGATAAGCTTTGATGGCCAAGGTGTTTTTAGGGAGATGAAGGGATTGATGGAGACAGGAAGGGTGTATGAATGGAAGGAGGGGATGGAGGGACACCCCTAGTTTTGATCAGGGTCTACCAGTTCGTTTTGGTGCACCGAGCCTCAACCTGTCCTGATCCCACTTCAGGTTCTACAACGCCGCACCATTCCTCACCTCGCCTTTGGCCAAGCAACAGTCTTTCATCTCAGATCTCATATTGACCAAACGAGCCTGTCCGCCTCGTAGTGAGAGAGAGCTAAGTGAAGCAAGAGGCTCGGCAGAATGGACACAGAGAGAGCTAAGTGAAGCAAGAGGCTCGGCAGAATGGACACAGAGAGAGCTAAGTGGAGCAAGAGGCTCGGCAGAGTGGACACAGAGAGAGCTAAGTGAGGCAAGAGGCTCGGCAGAGTGGACACAGAGAGAGCTAAGTGAAGCAAGAGGCTCGGCAGAGTGGACACAGAGAGAGCTAAGTGAAGCAAGAGGCTCGGCAGAGTGGATACAGAGAGAGCTAAGTGGAGCAAGAGGCTCGGCAGAGTGGACACAGAGAGAGCTAAGTGAGGCAAGAGGCTCGGCAGAGTGGATACAGAGAGAGCTAAGTGGAGCAAGAGGCTTGGCAGAGTGGACACAGAGAGAGCTAAGTGAGGCAAGAGGCTCGGCAGAGTGGACACAGAGAGAGCTAAGTGGAGCAAGAGGCTCGGCAGAGTGGACACAGAGAGAGCTAAGTGAGGCAAGAGGCTCGGCAGAGTGGACACAGAGAGAGCTAAGTGAGGCAAGAGGCTCGGCAGAGTGGACACAGAGAGAGCTAAGTGAGGCAAGAGGCTCGGCAGAGTGGACACAGAGAGAGCTAAGTGGAGCAAGAGGCTCGGCAGAGTGGACACAGAGAGAGCTAAGTGAGGCAAGAGGCTCGGCAGAGTGGACACAGAGAGAGCATTATACTCATGAAAAACCTTGACAAAAAAAAGGAGACTTTGAACTTGTTGCCCGTTGGTATCTGTTACCGTGATCCCTTTCACAGGCACAGAGAGAGATAGAGAGAGAGAAAAGGGGAGAGGGAGAGAGAGGGACAGAGAGTGAGAGAGAGGGGAGGAGAGAGGGAGAGAGAGGGAGAGAGAGAGAGGGAGAGAGAGAGGGGAGGAGAGAGAAGGGGAGAGGGAGAGAGAGGGAGTGAGAGGGAGAGAGAGGGAGAGAGGGAGAGAGAGGGAGAGAGAGGGGAGGAGAGAGAAGGGGAGAGTGAGAGAGAGGGAGAGAGAAGGGGAGAGGGAGAGAGAGAGATAGAGAGAGAAGGGGAGAGGGAGAGAGAGGGAGAGAGAGAGAGGGGAGGAGAGAGAAGGGGAGAGGGAGAGAGAGAGAAGGGGAGAGGGAGAGAGAGGGAGAGAGAGAGAGAAGGGAGGAGAGAGAAGGGGAGAGGGAGAGAGAGGGGAGGAGAGAGAAGGGGAGAGGGAGAGAGAGGGAGAGAGAAGGGGAGAGGGATAGAGAGGGGAGGAGAGAGAAGGGGAGAGAGGGAGAGAGAAGGGGAGAGGGAGAGAGAGGGAGAGAGAGAAGGGGAGAGGGATAGAGAGGGGAGGAGAGAGAAGGGGAGAGGGAGAGAGAGGGAGAGAGAGAGAAGGGGAGAGGGAGAGAGAGAGATAGAGAGAGAGATAGAGAGAGAAGGGGAGAGGGAGAGAGAGGGAGAGAGAGGGAGAGAGAGGGGGAGGGGGAGAGAGAGAGAGAGAGAAGGGGAGAGGGAGAGAGAGGGAGAGAGAGAGGGAGAGAGAGAAGGGGAGAGGGAGAGAGAGGGTGAGAGAGAGAAGGGGAGAGGGAGAGAGAGAGAGGTAGAGAGAGAGAGAGAAGGGGAGAGACAGAGGGAGAGAGAGGGGAGGAGAGAGAAGGGGAGAGGGAGAGAGAGGGAGAGAGAAGGGGAGAGGGAGAGAGAGGGGAGGAGAGAGAAGGGGAGAGGGAGAGAGAGGGAGAGAGAGAGAGATAGAGAGAGGGGGAAGAGGTGGAGAGGGGCTTGGCAGCGTTTCCGAGAGGAAGAGAGAATTCACATCGCGCCGCCGGGGTAGATGGACACGATGGAAACGAGGAGAAGGTGACGATCAAGGCCAAGGTGGTGTCACTGCTCAGTTGCCTGCAATTATTTCAGATAGATTTGCTGTGTAATGTCTCAGACAGGAGACTGTATACACTACCGTTCAAACGCTTTGGGTCACTTAGAAATGTCCTTGTTTTTAAATGAAAAGCAATTTTTTTTTACCATTAAAATAAAATAAAATTGATCAAAAATACAGTGTAGACAGTTAACCCACTGTTCCTAGACCAGTTAGTTAACCCACCGTTCCTAGACCAGTTAACCCACTGTTCCTAGACCGGTTAACCCACTGTTCCTAGACCGGTTAACCCACTGTTCCTAGACCAGTTAACCCACTGTTCCTAGACCAGTTAACCCACTGTTCCTAGACCAGTTAACCCACTGTTGCTAGACCAGTTAACCCACTGTTCCTAGACCAGTTAACCCACTGTTCCTTGACCAGTTAACCCACTGTTGCTAGACCAGTTAACCCACTGTTCCTAGGCCGCCATTGAAAATAAGAATTTGTTCTTAACTGACATGCCTGGTTAAATAAAGGTAAAATAAAAATATAGACCATAACATAGGACATGATTAATGTGTCAGCTGATCCTCACAGGCCTGTCATGGCAGAAGACAGTCAGTGAGCTGATCCTCACAGGCCTGTCATGACAGAAGACAGTCAGCTGATCCTCACAGGCCTGTCATGACAGAAGACAGTCAGCTGATCCTCACAGGCCTGTCATGACAGACGACAGTCAGTGAGCTGATCCTCACAGGCCTGTCATGAAAGAAGACAGTCAGCTGATCCTCACATGCCTGTCATGACAGAAGACAGTCAGTGAGCTGATCCTCACAGGCCTGTCATGACAGAAGACAGTCAGCTGATCCTCACAGGCCTGTCATGACAGAAGACAGTCAGTAAGCTGATCCTCACAGGCCTGTCATGACAGAAGACAGTCAGCTGATCCTCACAGGCCTGTCATGACAGAAGACAGTGAGCTGATCCTCACAGGCCTGTCATGACAGAAGACAGTCAGCTGAGGCGTTTCTATGAGGTTCTGCTCTTACTGTGTGGTCCTGGTCCACTAAACCACCTCTCTGAATAAACTGTCTCACAAGACCCAAAAAAAACAGTTTGACGAGAAAATCCTATATAAAATAAAGGCCGAACTTTATGAGCTCATGATCATGACAAAACCTCCCTCCACATGGTAAAGTAAAGCTGTAGGAACATAAAGGTGTCTTTATCAGGAAGCTGAGAGTTGTGGCGTTTAGTGTTGCCCGTGATGGTGGGCTGAGACTGAGAGGAATACAGTGGTTTCATTCTTAGAGCTCCACCAATCGTCTCTGAAGAATAAATATATTTTTTGAGCCGTGTGAACGGTGCCAAGACGGAGTATTACTGTTCAGGTAGTCAGCACTGCAGGCAGGGGGATTTCTGGATCCTGAGGTAGGGTGGGCAAACGGTCACAGTATGGATGGAGAAGAGAGGAGAGAGGAAGGGAGGGAGGAGGAGGGGGGAGGAGAGGGGAGGGGAGGGGGAGGAGAGGGGGAGGGGGAGGAGGGGGGAGGAGAGGGGGGAGGAGGGGAAAGGAGGAGGGGGAAAGGAGAGGAGGGAGGAGAGGGAAAGGAGAGGGGGGGAGAGGGGGGGAGGGGGGGAGGAGGGGGAAAGGAGGAGGGAGGAGGAGAGGGGGGGGAGGAGGAGGGGGGAGGAGAGGGGGGGGAGGAGGGAGGGAGGGGAAGGAGAGGGGGAAAGGAGGAGGAGGAGAGGAGGAGGAGGAGGGGGAGGAGAGGGGGAGGAGGGGGGGGGGAGGAGGGGAAAGGAGGGGGAAAGGAGGGGGAGGGAGGAGGGAGGGAGGAGAGAGGGGGAGGGGGGGGGGGAGGAGGAGGGAAGAGGAGGGGGAGGGGGAGAGGGAGGGAGGGGGAGGGAGGAGGAGGGGGGGAGGGAGGGGGGAGGAGGGGGAGGAGGGGGAAAGGAGAGGGAGGAGGGAGGAGGGGAGAGGAGGAGGGAGGAGGAGGGGGCAGCGGAGAGGAGGAGGGAGGAGGGGAGAGGAGGAGGGAGGAGGAGGGAGGGGGAGGGGAAAGGAGGAGGGAGGAGGAGGGGGAGGAGAGGGGGGAGGAAGGGGGAGGGGAGGGGAAAGGAGAGTGAAAGGAGTAGGGAGGAGGGAGGAGGGGAGAGGAGGGAGGGAGGAGGAGGGGGGGGAGGAGGGGGAAAGGAGAGGGAAAGGAGGAGGGAGGAGGGAGGAGGGGGAGGGAGAGGAGGAGGGAGGAGGGGAGAGGAAGAGGGAGGAGGAGGGGGAGGGGGAGAGGAGGAGGGGGGAGGGGAGAGGAGGAGGGAGGAGGATGGGGGAGGCGAGAGGAGGAAGGAGGAGGGGAGAGGAGGGACAGCCTGGTCCTCAGGCCAAATACATTGTCCGTTCCATCGCCACAGACAGACAGGGAAGACAGAAAAAAGAGAAAAAAGTAGTGCACTAAAGTACTAAAGTAGTGCCCTACCCCTATGGGCCCTGGTCTAAAGTAGTGCACTACCCCTATGGGCCCTGGTTTAAAGTAGTGCCCTACACTATGGGCCCTGGTCTAAAGTAGTGCCCTACCCCTATGGGCCCTGGTCTAAAGTAGTGCACTACCCCTATGGGCCCTGGTCTAAAGTAGTGCCCTACCCTATGGGTCCTGGTGTAAAGTAGTGCACTACCCCTATGGGCCCTGGTCTAAAGTAGTGCCCTACCCCTATGGGTCCTGGTATAAAGTAGTGCACTACCCCTATGGGCCCTGGTCTAAAGTAGTGCCCTACCCTATAGGTCCTGGTGTAAAGTAGTGCACTACCCCTATGGGCCCTGGTCTAAAGTAGTGCCCTACCCCTATGGGTCCTGGTCTAAAGTAGTGCCCTACCCCTATGGGCCCTGGTCTAAAGTAGTGCACTACCCCTATGGTCCCTGGTCTAAAGTAGTGCCCTACCCCTATGGGTCCTGGTCTAAAGTAGTGCCCTACCCCTATGGGTCCTGGTCTAAAGTAGTGCCCTACCCTATGGGCCCTGGTTTAAAGTAGTGCCCTACCCTATGGGCCCTGGTCTAAAGTAGTGCCCTACCCCTATGGGTCCTGGTCTAAAGTAGTGCACCACCCCTATGGGCCCTGGTCTAAAGTAGTGCACTACCCCTATGGGTCCTGGTCTAAAGTAGTGCACTACCCCTATGGGTCCTGGTCTAAAGTAGTGCACTACCCCTATGGGTCCTGGTCTAAAGTAGTGCCCTACCCCTATGGGTCCTGGTCTAAAGTAGTGCACTACCCCTATGGGTCCTGGTCGAAAGTAGTGCACTACCCCTATGGTCCCTGGTCTAAAGTAGTGCACTACCCCTATGGGCCCTGGTTTAAAGTAGTGCCCTACCCCGATGGGCCCTGGCCTAAAGTAGTGCACTACCCCTATGGGCCCTGGTCTAAAGTAGTGCCCTACCCCTATGGGCACTGGTCTAAAGTAGTGCACTACCCCTATGGGCCCTGGTGTAAAGTAGTGCCCTACCCCTATGGTCCCTGGTCTAAAGTAGTGCCCTACCCCTATGGGCCCTGGTCTAAAGTAGTGCCCTACCCCTATGGTCCCTGGTCTAAAGTAGTGCACTACCCCTATGGGCCCTGGTGTAAAGTAGTGCACTACATAGGGATTAGGGTGCCACTTGAAACATAGACGCTGATGTTTTTTATTGATCATCTGAGCCAATTATCCAGAAGGTGATTGGAGACGGCTCTGATTGTTATGAGAGACGCTATTGGATGAATCAGAGGTTCTCTTCAGCGTCTGTTACAGGTTCACCAGACAAAGAGGCCATTAGTTACCCCACGTCTCTCAATGTCAACAACAACAAACCAACAGAAAGACATCAATAACAACAACAAACTAACAGAAAGACATCAATAACAACAACAACCTAACAGAAAGACATCAATAACAACAACAAACTAACAGAAAGACATCAATAACAACAACAACCTAACAGAAAGACATCAATAACAACAACAAACTAACAGAAAGACATCAATAACAACAACAACCTAACAGAAAGACATCAATAACAACAACAAACTAACAGAAAGACATCAATAACAACAACAACCTAACAGAAAGACATCAATAACAACAACAAACTAACAGAAAGACATCAATAACAACAACAAACTAACAGAAAGACATCAATAACAACAACAAACTAACAGAAAGACATCAATAACAACAACAAACTAACAGAAAGACATCAATAACAACAACAATCTAACAGAATGACATCAATAACAACAACAAACTAACAGAAAGACATCAATAACAACAACAAACTAACAGAAAGACATCAATAACAACAACAAACTAACAGAAAGACATCAATAACAACAACAAACTAACAGAAAGACATCAATAACTACAACAAACTAACAGAAAGACATCAATAACAACAACAAACTAACAGAAAGACATCAATAACAACAACAAACTAACAGAAAGACATCAATAACAACAAAAAAACTAAGAGAAAGACATCAATAACTACAACAAACTAACAGAAAGACATCAATAACAACAACAAACTAACAGAAAGACATCAATAACAACAACAAACTAACAGAAAGACATCAATAACTACAACAAACTAACAGAAAGACATCAATAACAACAACAAACTAACAGAAAGACATCAATAACTACAACAAACTAACAGAAAGACATCAATAACTACAACAAACTAACAGAAAGACATCAATAACAACAACAAACTAACAGAAAGACATCAATAACAACAACAACCTAACAGAAAGACATCAATAACAACAACAAACCAACAGAAAGACATCAATAACTACAACAAACTAACAGAAAGACATCAATAACAACAACAAACTAACAGAAAGACATCAATAACTACAACAAACTAACAGAAAGACATCAATAACAACAACAAACTAACAGAAAGACATCAATAACAACAACAAACTAACAGAAAGACATCAATAACTACAACAACCTAACAGAAAGACATCAATAACAACAACAAACTAACAGAAAGACTTCAATAACAACAACAAACTAACAGAAAGACATCAATAACAACAACAAACTAACAGAAAGACATCAATAACAACAACAAACTAACAGAAAGACATCAATAACAACAACAAACTAACAGAAAGACATCAATAACAACAAAAAAACTAACAGAAAGACATCAAAACAACAACAAACTAACAGAAAGACATCAATAACAACAACAAACTAACAGAAAGACATCAAAACAACAACAAACTAACAGAAAGACATCAATAACAACAACAAACTAACAGAAAGACATCAATAACAACAACAAACTAACAGAAAGACATCAATAACAACAACAAACTAACAGAAAGACATCAATAACAACAACAAACTAACAGAAAGACATCAATAACTACAACAAACTAACAGAAAGACATCAATAACAACAACAAACTAACAGAAAGACATCAATAACAACAACAACCTAACAGAAAGACATCAATAACAACAACAACCTAACAGAAAGACATCAATAACAACAACAAACCAACAGAAAGACATCAATAACTACAACAAACTAACAGAAAGACATCAATAACAACAACAATCTAACAGAAAGACATCAATAACAACAACAAACTAACAGAAAGACATCAATAACAACAACAAACTAACAGAAATACATCAATAACAACAACAAACTAACAGAAAGACATCAATAACTACAACAAACTAACAGAAAGACATCAATAACAACAACAAACTAACAGAAAGACATCAATAACAACAAAAAAACTAACAGAAAGACATCAAAACAACAACAAACTAACAGAAAGACATCAAAACAACAACAAACCATCCAAATAGATCCCAAACAGAAAGACATCTGCCCGCCCGACTACCATCACTACTCTGGACGGTTCTGACTTAGAATATGTGGACAACTACAAATACCTAGGTGTCTGGTTAGACTGTAAACTCTCCTTCCAGACTCACATTAAGCATCTCCAATCCCAAAAAATATTCTAGAATCGGCTTCCTATTTCTCAACAAAGTCTCTCCTTCACTCATGCTGCCAAACATACCCTCGTAAAACTGACTATCCTACCGATCCTTGACTTCGGCGATGTCATATATAAAATAGCCTACAACACTCTACTCAGCAAATTGGATGCAGTCTATCACAGTGCCATCCGTTTTGTTACCAAAGTCCCATATACTACCCACCACTGCGACTTGTATGCTCTAGTCGGCTGGCCCTCGCTACATATTCGTCGCCAAACCCACTGGTTCCAGGTCATCTGTAAGTCTCTGCTAGGTAAAGCCCCACCATATCTCAGCTCACTGGTCACCATAGCAGCACCCACCCGTAGCACGCGCTCCAGCAGGTCACCCCCACAGCCAACACCTCCTTTGGCCGCCTTTCCTTTCCTTCCAGTTCTCTGCTGCCAATGACTGGAACAAACTGCAAAAATCTCTGAAGCTGGAGACTCATATCTCCCTCACTAACTTTAAGCACCAGCTGTCAGAGCAGCGCACAGATCACAGCACATCTGTAAATAGCCTATCCAACTACCTCATCCCCATACTGTTATTTATTTGACTTATTTTGCTCCTTTGCACCCCAGTATCTCTACCTGCACATTCATCTTCTGCACATCATACCATTCCAGTGTTTAATTGCTGTATTGTAATTATTTTGCCACTATGGCCTATTTACTGCCTGACCTCCCTCAACTGGCCTACCTGGTTAAATAAAGGTGTTCTCAACTGGCCTACCTGGTTAAATAAAGGTGTTCTCAACTGGCCTCCCTGGTTAAATAAAGGTGTTCTCAACTGGCCTCCCTGGTTAAATAAAGGTGTTCTCAACTGGCCTACCTGGTTAAATAAAGGTGTTCTCAACTGGCCTACCTGGTTAAATAAAGGTGTTCTCAACTGGCCTACCTGGTTAAATAAAGGTGTTCTCAACTGGCCTACCTGGTTAAATAAAGGTGTTCTCAACTGGCCTACCTGGTTAAATAAAGGTGTTCTCAACTGGCCTCCCTGGTTAAATAAAGGTGTTCTCAACTGGCCTACCTGGTTAAATAAAGGTGTTCTCAACTGGCCTACCTGGTTAAATAAAGGTGTTCTCAACTAGCCTACCTGGTTAAATAAAGGTGTTCTCAACTGGCCTCCCTGGTTAAATAAAGGTGACATAAAAAATAAATAAAAAATATCCCAACAGAAAGACATCTGGGCTGAAGATGGAAAACACCATTTCACTTCAATATCAGTGCCATGCATCCAGCTTTGTTCATTCTGCGTGCGGCGTTGCCGTGCTGCGTTGTCGTGCTGCGTTGCCGTGCTAAGTTGCCGTGCTGCGTTGCCGTGCTGCGTTGCCGTGCTGCGTCGCCGTGCTGCGTCGCCGTGCTGCGTCGCCGTGCTGCGTCGCCGTGCTGCGTCGCCGTGCTGCGTTGCCGTGTTGCGTAGTTGGTGACCTTTCCAACATGTTTGCAGGAGCCCTTTTGCGATTTGCCACGCGTTGCCTCCAGACAGCGCCTGATGCTGCCGTCACAGTACGTAAAGACTGAAGGGTTCCGCTCTACCAAACCTGACCACATCTCAAATCCCATCAGAGGGAAAGCTACTGCTGAGACGCTTCCAGTGTTTGAAGATAATGAAAATATAGAGAGATATAACTATATACCATACTCTGTCATATAGAGAGATATCACTATATACCATACTCTGTCATATAGAGAGGTATCACTATATACCATACTCTGTCATATAGAGAGATATCACTATATACCATACTCTGTCATATAGAGAGGTATCACTATATACCATACTTTGTCATATAGAGAGGTATCACTATATACCATACTCTGCTGTCTAGAAAGATATCAATATCTACCATACTCTGTCATATAGAGAGATATCACTATATACCATACTCTGTCATATAGAGAGATATCACTATATACCATACTCTGTCATATAGAGAGGTATCACTATATACCATACTCTGTCATATAGAGAGGTATCACTATATACCATACTCTGTCATATAGAGAGGTATCACTATATACCATACTCTGTCATATAGAGAGATATCACTATATACCATACTCTGTCATATAGAGAGGTATCACTATATACCATACTTTGTCATATAGAGAGATATCACTATATACCATACTCTGTCATATAGAGAGGTATCACTATATACCATACTCTGTCATATAGAGATATCACTATATACCATACTCTGTCATATAGAGAGGTATCACTATATACCATACTTTGTCATATAGAGAGATATCACTATATACCATACTCTGTCATATAGAGAAATATCACTATATACCATACTCTGTCATATAGAGAGATATCACTATATACCATACTCTGTCATATAGAGAGATATCACTATATACCATACTCTGTCATATAGAGAGGTATCACTATCTACCATACTCTGTCATATAGAGAGATATCACTATATACCATACTCTGTCATATAGAGAGGTATCACTATCTACCATACTCTGCTGTCTAGAAAGATATCAATATCTACCATACTCTGTCATATAGAGAGATATCACTATCTACCATACTCTGCTGTCTAGAAAGATATCACTATATACCATACTCTGCTGTCTAGAAAGATATCAGTGTCTACCATACTCTGCTGTCTATGGAGATATCACTATCTACCATACTCTGTCATATAGAGAGATATCACTATATACCATACTCTGCTGTCTATGGAGATATCACTATATACCATACTCTGCTGTCTATGGAGATATCACTATCTACCATACTCTGCTGTCTAGAAAGATATCACTATATACCATACTCTGCTGTCTAGAAAGATATCAGTGTCTACCATACTCTGCTGTCTATGGAGATATCACTATCTACCATACTCTGTCATATAGAGAGATATCACTATATACCATACTCTGCTGTCTATGGAGATATCACTATATACCATACTCTGCTGTCTATGGAGATATCACTATCTACCATACTCTGCTGTCTAGAAAGATATCACTATATACCATACTCTACTGTCTAGAGAGATATCAATATCTACCATACTCTGTCATATAGAGAGATATCACTATATACCATACGCTGTCATATAGAGAGATATCACTATATACCATACGCTGTCATATAGAGAGATATCACTATATACCATACTCTGTCATATAGAGAGATATCACTATATACCATACTCTGTCATATAGAGAGATATCACTATATACCATACGCTGTCATATAGAGAGATATCACTATATACCATACTCTGTCATATAGAGAGATATCACTATATACCATACTCTGTCATATAGAGAGATATCACTATATACCATACTCTGTCATATAGAGAGGTGTCACTATCTACCATACTCTGTCATATAGAGAGATATCACTATATACCATACTCTGTCATATAGAGAGATATCACTATATACCATACTCTGTCATATAGAGAGATATCACTATATACCATACTCTGTCATATAGAGAGGTATCACTATATACCATACTCTGTCATATAGAGAGATATCACTATATACCATACTCTGTCATATAGAGAGGTATCACTATATACCATACTCTGTCATATAGAGATATCACTATATACCATACTCTGTCATATAGAGAGATATCACTATATACCATACTCTGTCATATAGAGAGGTATCACTATATACCATACTCTGTCATATAGAGAGGTATCACTATATACCATACTCTGTCATATAGAGAGATATCACTATATACCATACTCTGTCATATAGAGAGATATCACTATCTACCATACTCTGTCATATAGAGAGGTATCACTATATACCATACTCTGTCATATAGAGAGGTATCACTATATACCATACTCTGTCATATAGAGAGGTATCACTATATACCATACTCTGTCATATAGAGAGGTATCACTATATACCATACTCTGTCATATAGAGAGATATCACTATATACCATACTCTGTCATATAGAGAGGTATCACTATATACCATACTTTGTCATATAGAGAGGTATCACTATATACCATACTCTGTCATATAGAGAGGTATCACTATATACCATACTCTGTCATATAGAGAGATATCACTATATACCATACTCTGTTATATAGAGAGATATCACTATATACCATACTCTGTCATATAGAGAGATATCACTATATACCATACTCTGTCATATAGAGAGGTATCACTATCTACCATACTCTGTCATATAGAGAGATATCACTATATACCATACTCTGTCATATAGAGAGGTATCACTATATACCATACTCTGTCATATAGAGAGATATCACTATCTACCATACACTGCTGTCTAGAGAGTTATCACTATATACCATACACTGCTGTCTAGAGAGGTATCACTATCTACCATACTCTGCTGTAGAGAAAGATATCAGTATCAAGAACCACCCAGTTTATAATTACAAATAATTTGTAGACTGCAAATGGACTGCAAGAAGCCCACACAGATATAATATCTGACTAACACAGAATAATTTCAAGCCTTGTGTTTGTACGCGATCACGTGTCTCTCTGCTGTGTGTGGCAATACTTTCTACAGTTCAAATCACGCGGAGCTGATTTCCTGGTGTCTTTACAGTCTATTTTGTCCAACAATGGAAATGCAAAATAAAAAGGGTGTCTACTCTGAAGAATCTCAATATAATATATATTTAGATTTGTTTAACACTTTTCTGGTTACTATATGATCCCATAAATAAAACCAACTCGTGGGCCAAATTCGGCCCGCGTGCCGCCAGTTGGGGACCCCTGCCTTGTGCCTTCTCTCAATATACAGGACAGTTATCGCCTTGTGGTGAGGACAGCCATTTAGAAATGGTTAGGGAAGGATGAGACAGCGTCTCTGCCAGGTCGTAGTGCTGATTCGCCTGCACAGTCCTGGACAGCATCCTCTGTAGAGGAGGAAGGAACTAAGAGTAGATAGGAGGCACTATGGGCCACACACACGCACACGCACACACACACACACACACACACACACACACACACACACACACACACACACACACACACACACACACACACACACACACACACACACACACACACACACACACACACAGACCTATTCCATTGAATAGTTTCCTGGATCTGCCTCGGCCTCTACTGCCTCGGCCTCTACTGCCTCGGCCTGCCAAGCTCCACCGTGTGTTTTCCCAGCCAAGGACCAGTGCGTTTTGCACATCCCTGGACACCTGTAAACCCTGCTCGTCCACGTGAAGAGATGCCTGGAGACAAGCGGTGTTCCAGGGTTCATCTGGGAGCTGATGCTCTGATCTCCTGCCTGAGGCTTCAGCTCAGCAGGCTAACGCAGTTTGTCACATTTCCACCGTATCTGTATCTCTTTACGTGTTTTATTTAGTTTCAAGCTCTGTGATTGGTCCAGGCCGTTCCAGAGCAGAGAGATGATTGGTCCAGGCTGTTCCAGAGCAGAGAGATGATTGGTCCAGGCTGTTCCAGAGCAGAGAGATGATTGGTCCAGGCTGTTCCAGAGCAGAGAGATGATTGGTCCAGGCTATTCCAGAGCAGAGAGATGATTGGCCAGGCTGTTCCAGAGCAGAGAGATGATTGGTCCAGGCTGTTCCAGAGCAGAGAGATGATTGGTCCAGGCTGTTCCAGAGCAGAGAGATGATTGGTCCAGGCTGTTCTAGAGCAAAGAGATGGTTGGTCCAGGCTGTTCCAGAGCATAGAGATGATTGGTCCAGGCAATTCCAGAGCAGAGAGATGATTGGTCCAGGCTATTCCAGAGCAGAGAGATGATTGGCCAGGCTGTTCTAGAGCAGAGAGATGGTTGGTCCAGGCTGTTCCAGAGCAGAGAGATGGTTGGTCCAGGCTATTCCAGAGCAGAGAGATGATTGGTCCAGGCTGTTCCAGAGCAGAGAGATGATTGGTCCAGGCTGTTCCAGAGGGGGAAAAGAGGCCATGCACCTCCACGTGGGAGCTATGACTTATTGTTG